>NC_072734.1:34183203-34466001 GCF_026930045.1 Uloborus diversus | reverse complement strand
TGGACAAAATTATAAACTCATTTTGTTTTCATTTTTTCAATCATAATTTAACTCAGTTAAAAAACGTTTTGTTCCAGTAAAGATAAATAACTTACTAAATAGTCCTAAATTCAGTATAACTCATAAACTTTATAAAATAAATAATTTAATTAAAAAAATCTCAACTTTAATATCTTTATAATACATGAAACCTGGACAAAAGTATCAACTCAAAAGTAAGAAACTCTGAAGTTTGGTAGAAAAGTTTGGTTTATTCAAATACTTAATCATTTAATATCCAAAAATGAAGCAATGCTAAATTACAAACTTACAATACTGCGTAAACACAATTATAAGCTGAAAAAATTTTATTTTATTTTATTTATTTATTTATTTATTTTTTGAGTTAAGTTACATTTGCAATTACTTCAGTAAAACAAAAGCATAGATTTAGGAAAATGTAATTTTGCTATTAAACATAGATAAATTGAAAAAAAAAATCAATATTTGAAATGTTTTAAAAATTAACACTGCATTAAATCTAGCCATTAGTGTAAACTACAAACTTTTAAAAACGAGTTGGGGCTCCAGTTTTTTGAATTACCTCGAATTTGCGGCTGGGCATGTAGATTTCACAAGAGTTTCCAACAGCTGCAGTGGCATATGGTTTCATGCTGAAAGTATTGCCCTTTTTAATTCCTCTGTGGTTTGGTACTGGTGCCGATCATGATCAACCTTGCGAACCGTGGTCCCCCAAAGATTTTCAATCGGATTAAGATCCGGACTACGAGCCGGCTATTTGATAACTTTGATATCCCACGCTTGAACCATTCTTTTGTACTTTTCGCTGTGTGTATACTCGCGTTATCTTGCTAAAATAACCAGTTACCTCCAGGAATCAGATGAGCAAAAGGTAAGAGATGATCTTCCATTATTAATTGGTAATCTTCAGCGTTATATATTCAATTAAGAAATGCCAATCCTGCTTTACCATGCTGAGAGAGTTATTTATCTTTACTGGAACAAAATTTTTTTTTACTGAGTTAAATTATGATTGAAAAAATGAGAAAGAAAAATGAGTTTATAATTTTGTCCAGCGGGGCATTTATATATTTCTCATAAATTTCCAAAAACGAAACTTTTAGCAATCACTGATGGCAACATTTATTCATTCTACGGCGTTAAATTAACATTTTCGAACGAAACTTTCTCGTAATCCTGGATTTTTTACCTTTGAGTTTAGACTTTTGTCCAGATTTCACGTAATGATAAAATATTAAATTTGCAAATTTTCTAATTTTATGAATTTTTTAATTTAATTGATAAGCTATATTAATTTTAGAACTATTTCTTCAACTATTCATCTTTACTTCAATGAAAATAATTTAAACTGAGTCATGTTGTAATTGAAACAAAAAAAAAAAAAATTGAGTCTATAATTTTGTCCACCACTGTATAATGTAAAGAAAAACAAAACACTATGCACCATTGTAAGTTCTATTAAATATGAGCCTGCTCTTATATTTTAACCAAATACTATAATTTAACCAAACTTTGCAGAGTCTTTAGAAATTTACTTTTACTATTTCATAAAATCTACTTTCATACATTAACACGTTTTTCAGAAACTGTATTTCTCTACATCAACATTTTTGTGTTTAAATTAAAATTACAATTGAGAAGAGAACTTTTTACTAAAATTATACTACAACTTTGTTAGTAAATAAATATAGTTCTGTTGATTAATATCAAGAATTTGCTATTTATATTCGATTTATGATATTAACATGACAGAAAATATCAGTCACCATTTACTAGAAAAATGGACGACAAAAATTACCTGCAACTATTGTTCCTTCTTTCTCTTAGAAACTGCACAAAACAACATTTACTTTGAATGCTGATAAACGCATAATGAAGTAAAACCCGTTTTTCAAATGTTCAAAATTCAGTAAATAGGTTCATTTGTGAAAAAGACTAGAAATCGTATGATTATACTTATAAATGTTTTTTTCCCTTTTTGTTGTCTGTGACAAAGCAGTCATCATTTTGGTTTATCTACTCCGTGCAGAAAAACTTTTAAAATACAAAAGCTATTTAAGGAAATGTATGCTTCTACATTACAACCATAATGACCCAGTTGCAGCGAGCGTAACTTCTGTAAATTCGTCTGTATCATCTTGATCAAAAAGATAAAATAAATGCTGTACATTTGCTTCTCTTTGCTCATTTCGTGGAATATTTGCTGCCATTTTCATTTTATTTTCAAATGTGTCTTTGTTGTGGTCGATAATGTTTTTATCGTATTTCTCCGGCAGACTCTCTGTTACCGTTGTTTCTGTTTAGGTTATTTTTCCAGTATGAATTCTGTCTAGTTTTTTACATTTTTAGAGCGTTTTTCATTTTGATAGAATGTCAGTTATACAGTGGAAGTATAAACTTTCAAAAGTTGAGACTTTGGAAGAGGTAAATGATTTTTTTTGGCTTAAAAGTTTTTGAATTTATAATTATGGTCGATTTTCAATATGTATTGTCATAGCAATTTACTTAATTTTACAATAAAAATAAACAATTAAATTGTTTTTCGCTAAGTATTCCTAATACTTTTGGCCTTCAGAACCCTATGTAAGCTATGGTTTACTTTTTTTACGAAATCCACTGAATTACTTCTTATATCTGTTCTTTTTATAATTACATATGTTAACAAACTTCTCTGGGTACTTTTCCATTATACGTACGTCACTTGGCGTGTTTTAAATATTTGGCAATTTTAATGCCTTTATTGCTAGTAAAAAACGAAAGTTTTGTAGTTAGCGACAGTAACAACATCAATTTCTAAACTCTAAGGTTGTCATATATGTATATATTGCCAATCATTTTAAACATTTTTTTGTTGTCACCCAGATATAAACTAAACAAGTCGCCAAACCAAATTACGTAGCTTAAGCTTAAAAGTAAACTATTCTAACCGCACAGATAAAAAAAACACATTACGTTATTGGCAGTAGCTTCATCCAATTTTATCACGTTTCATAATCTTTGAATACAAAATGTGAGGCATTATCATACGCTTGGTGCAGTAAGTATACGTTTTATACCAAATACATCTTCGATACCCCATACCGCTTTTACCACTGCACAATGTTTCGATTAATACAAGCTAGGTGGGCAAAGGTCTTCAGAATTCATCATTTCATCACACAAAATTAAAGTGTCCCTAAATTCACATGATTTAATTGTTCAAGATGGATAGTATTAATACTAGTAAGTGCTTTTTTTTCCTTAATTTAATTACTCTACCTGATAATTAAACAATATTAAATTTTTTAATGGTAAACGAGTTTTTGAAGGATTAAAACCTTTCAAGCAATGGTTATGATTTTAACCTTTTGTACTCGGCTAAATTTTCTGTATATAACAGCATACTCGAGTACAACATTTTTTTTTTTTGCTAGAGTACTATCTTTCGAGAAGGAATTTCTTTGAAGTAGTATTGAAGCACCCAAAGCTTTGGTTAAATAAAAAAAAATGTTGTACTCGAGTGTGCTGACTATAATACCTCTTATTAATCATGGGAATGCTGTAGCTACTATATACAAAAAAATTTAGTCCGGGTACAAATGGGTACAAGTAATTCCCATCACTTGAAAGTTTTGAAAAGGGTCAAAAAACCTTCGTTCATCATTAAAATTTTTTTTTAACATTGTTTAACTATCAGATAGATTAATTAAATTAGGGAAAAATGCACTTCCTATCCACTATCACCATTTTGAACAATAAAATCCGTATGAAAATTAGAAACACTTTAATTTTGTGTGATGAAATGATATCTCGAATTCAACTGATTTATTCTATTACAAACGGATACGTACCTTTGAACCTTATTACTCATGTGACGGAAGGGAGTTAGACATAAACAAATAACTAAGTATCATGTTTTGGTTTATTGTTTTCGTCATCCCAACACTAAAGTTTATAATTTTGAACATGACTTTTGTCCACCTAGCTTGTACTCATCGAAACACTGCACTGACGGGAAAAGAACAATATTCAATATATAGGTATACATATATTTGTTTTTTTTTCCTTTTTTTAATGCAAGCATGAAAAATTACGTCAAGCCATAAAAAGAAGCCAAGATCTATGAAACCCAAAATCTTGTGGCTCATTGTTAGTGCATGCGAACTTCATTCAATTTGTTATTATTTCCGAAATGAATTGACTCAAAATGCAAGCTAAAAACTGCTGTTTCATATTACAAAAATGTGTTACGCTTGCAATAAATGTAAATATTTTTTTACTAATACCTTTAAGATCAGTTATGATCTATTGACGATGTTGACAAGAAAAAATAGTTTCACTAACAATGCCGAATATGATACATGTTTACCGATTTAAAGATTTTTTTCATTAATGTTAGTGCAAACAAACACTCTACATTTTTTTTTTCAATTTTTACTGCATATTTCGAGAACTTAATATGATTACTCAACATGACATAACGCATTTTGAATTTAAAAAAAAGGGGGGGGGTTAGTAAAAAAACCATAGTTATCAGCCAAAAACTACCGTTTTCTTAACAATTTTATTATATTCACTTCTTCGTCATTTAAAAAATGTTTGGTCTTAATCTTTGTTAGAATCCAGATAATGATATAAACCTGCAAAATTGGAAATAACGAAATAAGAGAAGATTTTTTAGCTACATGTTTGAAATTTAATACGAAAAGAGTTTTTTTGCTAACAAACTTTAAATTAATATTTAAAACCACATATTGCATATACACGAATTTTTAATGGATTAAATCACAAAATTATAAATAACTACCATTGTTGCAAAGTTTGAAATGCATACAGTTGATACGTTTCTGCTAGAGCTGTTAGCGTGAAGAAAAACTTTGAAAACATAATTTTGAGAAAATCACGAAAGAGAAAATAAATTTCAAACGAAAATAGTGCATTTGCGCTGATTTAATTTCTTTTAGTTTTTTTCAATAATTCATCAATTTAGAACGATTTTAAACATTCAACAATGGCGTTTAATTTTTTAAATTCGTAAAAAATGAATTTAACATCGGATTTACAAAAACATTATCACTTTCGTATTCCTCTGTATAAATAGCTGAATTAAAATAAAAATAAAAAAAAAGAAAAGAAAACTAAATACATTTTTGATGAAACTTTACTTTTTCTGCGATGGCCAAAATGAATATTTCGGCTATCATATCGTTTGGAAATATTATGCATGTAAGAATGTCAAAAAAAAAAAAAAAAACAAAACTCTTCAATTTGAGTAAATTAGAATTTCAGACTGAAATTCGAGCAAAATTTGTTCCGTGGTAAGTAACAACTACTAGTTTTATAACAACTACGTTTCTAAAACGATAAAAAATGTCGAAAACCAATTAAGCTTTCTGTCATAATATTCTGAAGTGAATGCACGAAGTAAAGACCATAAGAGTAAATAATTTATCACAGGATACGCTCTTCCGAAATCTAATCACTGACCTGATCCATTCCCAAAGAACCGTCCGAGCGTGGAAAAATAATTTACCGATCTGCAATTAGGTGGTTGACCACAGCTACAGCTGGCCCAGCCCATAAATATAAACGCATGTTATCACCCGGGTCACGTCCTGGTTTTTGGACACATGACTTTTCAAGCCCATCTACGCATGGTTACATTTCAGAAACGCTCTATGCGGTTTGAATATTTTCAGAATGCGATGAGGTTTTTTCTTGACTCTCTAAAAAAGGAAGTTTCAAAGCCTTTTCGTTTTGGAAATACACTCGTGCTGCTTCATCTGTATAATCTGCCGAAACTGAAATAGACTGAACGTGTGTTGAAAATACCTAATAAAGTATAAGATAAATAAATACATTTGTGCTGAAAAGTAAAGTAAGAAATAACAACGTCAAAAGGCACAAATTGCAGATTACTGTAGACGCGTGTTTCGGTGTTACAAGGAACGCCTTTTTTAATGTAAAAAGTAATGAGCTTATGGATGAAAAGAGATCCGACAAAAGCATCGAATGTCGTCGGATGATTTTGTCGGATGTCTTTTCATCCATAAGCTCATTACTTTTTGCATTGAAAAAGGCGTTCTTTGTAACGCCGAAACACGTGTCTGCAGTAATCTGCACTTTAAGCTTTTTGACGTTATTTCTTGCTTTACTGATAAAATATGTTTATCAAAGTTATTAAAAAAAAATATGTCAACCAGTGTAGCGTTAACACATACTGAATAATTGTTGCAAAAAGCAGATGAATTACCATAGTTAAATTATTACCTGAACTTTGTGTAGGGTTATAAGCTTTTACGTAATAAGCTTTTTTATGTTTTTTTTTTTTTTGGAAATTAATGACTGCGATAAGTTCGATATTTAAGCTCTATAAGAGATTTGCATCAATTGCAGGCAAATTAACTCAGAACAAAACGTTTAGGTTAACTTTTACGCTCATAAACGCTAGAATAGGGATTATTAACCTCTGGCCTGTCGAACCAGCAACGGTCCGCCTAAAAGTTTGATCAGCCTTTAAAGATGTTTTACTTGTCCTAGGGGAGAAACATTTCTTTAAAACTGAAAATATTCACATTTTATAAATTGCTTTCATAATTTGTATAATGCTTTTTCTTAGGTTAATTATGCACAGTCGTTGAATAATTACCTTTTTTTTTTCATTTACGTGTCATCGTTTAAAAAAAACCAATACATTTTGATGCTGTTTTTTTAATGCACAGAGTAAAGAAGAAAACAACATTCATAGGAGATATGTTTTCAACTTTTTACATGTTTGCAGAAAAAAAAAAAGAAAAAATGAAAAACTTCTGGCATAGAAAGAGAATATAAACAGAATATGGAGCATGTATCACATTGTATCATGTATGATGTTCGTAAGAACTAAAACATGCACACAGTAATTTTAATGCTTATTTTAGTTTAAAAGATAAAACAATTTTTAAAAACTTGAGTTTTTTCAAAATTCTACATTTTTGGTCAGATATACACTATTAATTGCTTACCAGTAAGAAACATTAATTTTAGTCGTTAAGAGATTAAAATTTCAAAGAAATATTTTTAATATACAAATAATCATAAAGCTATATCTATATAACTCTTGATACGATAACAAAAATCTCATAAGTCACAAGTAATATTCATCTTTTCACTACCCTGCCATGGACATAAGAAATATTTTCGTCAGAATAAAGTTTCTTTTCTATAATAATATGGGAAAACTTACAATATATGAGCATGCAATTGAATAATTTAGAGATAAAATATAAATAGGTTTAAAACATTTCAATCATGCATGGCAGGTAATTTAAAATTTTCGCTTTCTTCAATTTACAAAATGATTTACCAATTGCAGATGTTTATTCCTGTAGGAAAGTAACATATTTATCCATTCGTTATGCATGGGAACATGAAGTATTGCCTGAAATAAAATTTCTTATTTGTGTCGATACTGATTATTTATAGTTAAGAAAATGGACAAATTTTGGAAATTACAAGCATAGACGGTGAAATTGTATTTCCATTAAAAGTGAACATGCATGGAAGTTTCAAATTGAATTCAAATGTTACAAATATTTCCACTTCTTTTATTTGAGGCTCAGTCTTTCTAAGAAAACGTTATATATTTCTTACCAAAGGAATTACTTATTTTGACCTAGAGTAAATTACATCACGGAATTGAGTTTTTAATTCTGCAAATCGCTCAGGATCTAAAATTATGTAATATTTTTAACAGTAACTTATTTGCTACAGAAAGGAAAGTTTTGAAAAATTTGTAACTACTAAATTGATTTTATCGTACAGTTTTGTGTAACAGGAAATTTAACTCAAAGTTGCATAATTTACTCCATAAATAGGAAACAAACAGCTACACAAGATTATCACTAATTACCACATTGGTTAGTATATATTTACGTTAATTTCAAATTCTTCAAAATCTAAGTTTTTGCTCATATAACTCTGCGTAAAACTATTGCAGGGTTTAAAATACCCATGCGTTTATTTACCAAAACTTTATTTGAATAAAAAAATATTATTTGAAAAACTTTCGGATCGAAAATTTAACTGGAATGAAGTAACATTCACAGCAATTTATGTTGTGGGGTAACCTGATTGAAAGAAACTAACTATGCTTTTTAATACACCTTTCCTAAAACATTTTTCTAACGAACTAAGAAATGTAAAATAAAAAAATTCAAAAAAAAATTAAAAAATAAACGAAACAAATCATGAAAGTTTTGTAAGGACTTTCTTTAAAGTAGCATTAAATATTAAAGTACAGAAAGTTTTTAAACCAATTAAAATGGTTTCCAAAACGTTAACTTAAAGGGATATTTTTAAATGACGATATGTATCAGTAACTAACTTTCGATTTCTTAAAGAATACTTTACTGTTTTTTTTTATTAGGAAGAACATTTTTTATGAATATTTTGTAAATAATAAAGGGTATACTGCCGTGTAAAGGTAAAAGGCAGTAAGTGCAAATGTTTCTTTTCTTTTTTTTTTTTTTTTTTTTTGCATTTTTGTCATCTGTTGTACGTTAGCTTTATTTTAGAAAGCTTGCTTCTTTGGTTTCAGATGAGGGAAGAAAAAAAAAACCCTGTTAGTATTTAATTCAAAACTAGTTTCTTCAAATATCTCGAAAACTTATTTCTGCCGATGCTACTGTTTACCTGCCCACATCAGCATATCACTTTCATTTAAAACTTCATGAACTGGAATAGTTAAGAAAAGAGTATCTAAATTTTATCGTTTTACATTTTGAAACGTTTAAAGTTTTAATCTACAGCACCAAAAACTATACGAAATGTGCAAAAGAAACAAAGATGCAATAAAAGTGTGAGTAAATGACACATTCATCTCCTACACCTCCTCGTTCGTTGCCCATTGATTTTGATAAAAATTTTCACTTCAGATTAAAGAGAGATAACGTTTTAGGTTACAAAATTTTACTCGGTGTGAACTACGCTAAATTATATCAATATTGAAAAGCTGACACTGAATTTGGAATTCCTTTTTGAAACCGAATTCGGCTAAAGTTCGTCACCAAGCAATTCCCAAGTTGAGTCTGAATTGTTGCCAATGTATGATACCATTTTTGTTTAAATTTTATTTCAGAGCTATCTGTTTGAGTAGAAACTTTATCTTGATTGCACCAAAGATAGTAGCGTTAATACGGGTAAAGGTAGCATGGGGTTTTTTTTTTTTCAATTTATTTTTATTTTAGTGTTCTTACACTTTTACTCCAGCAAGTCAAGTAATGTAGACTAGCTAGCTTCAACTAATTTTACTTTTCATGTGGAGGGGTACTAAAATTATGATTTAAGAATTAAACTTTTGCAGCCCTTTTTAGCGTGTAATTCAGGTGTTTCTACACACCCCAGAAATAACTCATTCTGGGAGGGGCACATAGAGAGAACTAAGTTTTTCATTCTTCCTTTTTATTGGAAAAATGCATCTTAATGTATACACACTTTTGTATATATTTAAAAAAAAAATCAGCTCAAAATTTATTTGGTTGTATGACAGCTCTTTAAAATTGATTATCGATTGAATTCGGAAAGATTCAATGGGTCACATGGGATCTTTGGCCCTAGATTGAGTACATCTCGTCCCAAAGACCCCTGCTTCTATCACCGAGGTGACTAAACAAGATTTGTAGATTGAGTACAGTCAACTCGCGCTACAACGAGATTCGACTTACGCGAAATGGCTATAGCGTTAGTTTTTCACGAGTAACAAATTGTAGAGAGAGAACGCGAAGTCCTCGCCCACAACACAAAAATTTTCTGCAGAGAGCAGATATACTCTTACATCTACTGACGAGTTCATTGATTTATATGCTCTGGTCAAGAGAAGACTTATAAAAATCTGATCACGGAGCAAGAATCATCATCATCTTTTATTTTTTGAGTTATAAATACATTTATTATATCAAGTGCACAGTACTATTTTAGTGCTGAATTTAATTATTACTACAAACTGTACGTATCGTATTGCTTTATTTTATGTCTCTATCTCTCTCTCTAACTGATTACTGATTTTGTGCATCGTAACAGTATTTCATACTAAATTATATGGCTTTTTTGAAGTAAAAATTCAGTTCTTTACGTAAGAAATGGTATTGTAAAGTTAAGAAATGATTCAAAACAGTTTCAGGGGTCTTTACGAATGTCTAAAACATTATAGTATGTTCATGAAAAATTCGTATATCAAATCTTGTTCACAACGCGAAATTTCAACTTACGCGATTAGTCTTTTAACGCATCCCTCGTGTAAGTCAAGACACGACGTAGTGTTGGTGCTTCTAAATTGATTTTTCATAGTACGATTGCATACCAACATCAATCTCACGAGGGAATATATGGGGTGATTCCAGTTACAATACAAATATCTCAGATACAAGAAACATGATTTAATTTGCAAAAAAGGAGCCTTAAAATTCAAATTTTTTTGTCCATAGCTACTTTTAGAGAATTTCGTGTATTTGACACAGTGCTCAAAGTGTTATGTCTGAAGGAAGAGGAAGAACAAATACAAGTTGAAAATTCTAATTAGATCTTTCTTTATCTCAGCTGACCCTAAATCTTAAAAAAAGAAAAAAAAATCTTAAAAAATGCAATTAAATCTTTTCGTAATTTTAAACTAAAAAAATACTATAATACATAAAATTTCGGAACTGAATGTCGATCGTATTACTTTATCTCTCCTTTACCATAACTCTCGTCTAAAAATAAGCCCAATTCTTTTTGAAGTAACGCAGTTTGCCCGATTTGGCTGTGGGGCAAGCGATTTACGATGTCAGAGGCTTCGTACTAAATTAGGGTGACAGTCTTTTATTGGTGATATACAGAAGTCACGTGGCGCTGCTTTTCACTTTACGACTCTTGAGAAAAGGAGGAAAGTCGACGTTGAAATAGAAATTTACAACCCCTATGACTGAACTTTGAAAAGATGGAACTGATATCAACAGAAGACCCATTGTAAAGATAAGATGAACTTTAGAGATCTCAGATACAAGTTTCAAAGATAAACGTAAAACATATATTCCCGCCGGACACAAGCATGAATCTGATATTTTTATGATTTGTGTTATTATTTTGCAGAAGTTTGTTCTGCGTTTTACTTAAGAGTGATGTCAATAAATTATGCTTTCATATGCTAAGGTTCTTATGTAAAACTTAATAAGGCAACAAGATTTTTTTTGACAAAATTCGTCTTTCATATTGTTTACGGAACTTTTTTTCTTATTCGCTCATTTTACGATAGCTAACACTACCAGAGTTCAATGTGTGTACTGTTTGCGGATACGGCATGAACTTAAAACCGTTTAGGTGTGGTTGAGCAAAATAGGGTGCACTAAAATGAACTGTGGTAAAGGAAGTTATTATTTTCTGTTTACTAAAATGATAAAACATCTCACATGGCGTGTAATTAAACTTTTTATTTTTATTTTTCTCTACCTTTTTCTTCTTGTTACGAAGTCATAAAAAATATTGAATGTGTAAATTAAGTATGGCTCAAACCGCATATTCGTACGAAAATTTGTTGATTTTGAATGAATTTTAAAAATGCGTCACGGACTTTTCGGATACCCTGTATTTTTTTTTAATTTATACTATTGATCAGAACATTAGAATGTAAGAAGAGCAAGTTAAAAAAACTTCAAAAGCGGTTTCCAACCAGTAACTTTGGGATCACTGAAAGATCTAATGGGCTACCGTCATTTTTTTACTTCCTTTTACTAAAAATGAAGTATTGTATTTGCGAAAAAAATTTTCACCCAATAATCGGCTTTAATTTCCATTTTGCTCACCCCCAAATGAATGTTGAGGTTTTTTTCCAACCCGACCACACGTGCTTATAAGTGCATAGGAACGTACAGACACCCAAAATATCCATTTTGACGCTCCCCGAGTTAATTACAACGAGTCTTCTCGTAACGTCTGTATGTACATATGTATGTGCGTATGTGTGTATGTGTGTGTGTGTATGTCGCATAACTCAAGAACGGAATGTCCTAGAAAGTTGAAATTTGGTACGTAGACTCCTAGTGGGGTCTAGTTGTGCGTCTTCCTTTTTGGTAGCATTCGTATGCTCCAAAGGGGGTCTTTTGCCCCATTTTAGGGGAAATCATTGTTAACTTCGATGTAAACTCAAGTGGTGTTATAATTTGGCGGACACTTGGCGATATATCGCTAGTCTTTTGGTCGCCGAAATGTTTCCACAACTTGGCTTTTTTTTTAAAATCTGGTAAATGGTAGAAAAATATATTTCTTAAATTTTCTAGAAGATTGCAGTTCTGGGTTCTTTAGGATTTTTCTTTTTACTTCCTTTTACCAAAAAAAAAAAAAAAGAAGCATTGTATTCGCGAAAAAAAATTGTTTAAAAAATCGACATTCATTTCCATTTTATTCACCCACAAAGGAATGTTGAATTTTTTTTCGACTCCTTAATTAGAACGAATTTTCTCGTGACGTCTGTATGTACGTATGTGGGTAGTGCAGATGCGCGTATGTGAGTATGTACACTGCTGTAAGAAATTAAGAGAATTTTCAGAATTGGTCAATTATCTCCAGAACAACTGGACTGATTTTAATGAAATTGGGTATGTGCATACATTGAAACAATACAAAACAATTAACCCCCCAAAATTTAAAATACACACGCATGATCATAAATAACACTCGTTAGGGTCGGATGGCATGAAACAGCGGTTGCAAAAATGAACACAAAAATGGGTTAGTAGGGCGTATGGTCCCCCCTAACGGACGTATAGGCCTCGCAGTGTGATTCCATACATGAAATGAATCAGTTCATTGGATCCTTAAACAATTATTTCCACTCGCTCCACACACCATTCTCAGGGTATGGATGGTCCCCATATGGGCGCTGCGTGTTGCTATTGCCCTCCTGAGAGCGTCCCAGACATGCTCTACAGGGTTGGAGTCAAGAAATCTGCTTGGGCAATCCATCGAGTGAATATCCTCCCCTTCCAGAAATTTGTCGACCAGAAGAGCTGCCTGTGGCCTTGTGTTAACATCTATTAAAATTAACTCGGGGCTAATAGCGCCCTTCAAGAAGAGAGCATAGAGCTCCAAGACAACATCCCAATACCTCGCAATTGTCACAGAGCCTCTCTCAAAGACATGGAGGGGTGTGCGGCCATCCAACATGATGCCTGCCCAGATCGTCAAACCACCACCTCCATAATGGTCGATTTCGCCGATATTGGAGGGTAGGCAGCAGGTTCCTGCTTCTATCCATGTAAACGTAGGACAAGAATAGTCGTTTAAGCGGGGGACTTGTACTTGCCTTCCAATATCCACGAATTCGACCATTATGGAGGAGAAGGTTTGACGGTCCGGGCTGACATCATATTGGATGGCTGCATACCCCGCCATGCCTTTGAGAGAGACTCTGTGACAATTGTGAAGTATAGGGATGTGGTCTTGGAGCCCTATGGCAACGTCTTAATGGGCGCTCTTAGCCCCGAGTTAATTTTAATGGATGTTAGCACAAGACCACATACAGCTCTTCTGGTCGACGAATTCCCTGAAGGGGAGGATATTTACTGGATGGATTCACCAAGCAGAACTCTAGACTGCAATTCTATAGAGCATGCCTGGGACGGGCAATAGACGCTCTCAAAACCCCTCCGAGGACCCTCCATAGCTTGAGTACAGCGTTGTTGAACGAGTGGAAAAAATTGCCGCCCACCCCCCAGGATCCCATAAACTGCATCATTTCAAGTATGGAGTCACACTGCGAGGCTTTTATGTCTGTTAGAGGGGACCGTAGCCTCGATTAACCTTTTTTTTTGTTAAATTTTGAAATTGCTGTTTCATACCATCCTACTCTAACGAGTGTTATTTATGATCATGTATGTGTATTTTAAATTTCAGATGGTTATTTGTTTTGTATTGTTTTAATGTATGTACATACCGAATTTCATTGAAATCGGTCCAGTAGTACTGAAAATAATCGATTAAATCAGAAAATTCTCTTAATATCCTCCACCAATGTATGTCGCAGGAGTCAAGAACGGTATGTCGTAGAAAGTTGAAATTTAGTACGTCGACTCCTAGTAGGGTCTAATTGTGCACCTTTCCTTTTGGTTGCAATCGGGAGTTTCTAAACGGGGGCTTTTGCTCCTTTATGGGGGAAATCACAGTTAATTTCGATGCAAACTCATGTGGTGTTATAATATAGTGGAAACGGCAATATATCGCCAGTATTTTGGTCGCCAAATTTTGTCGCCAACTTGGCGACAAATTTGGCGATTTATTTCATTTCATTTTATTTATTTATTTTTTTAATCTGGTTTCGATTTGGCCACTGTTGGTGATAATTAGAGAGTTAACTACTGAATCACATTAAAATAGCCAATAATGGGGAAACAGAATTAAGTTGATGTAAAAGGAAATCATGTGATGTACACATAAGCTCGTTTTTTATTTTTATTTTATTTTATTTATTTATTTATTTTTCAATTTAAACGTACTCAGACATTTGAAGTTGCGTATAGTTCACCGGCATGTCTCGAAGGATAAACGCTTTTATTTATTTTTACGTGATGAAAAATTATTCTTTAGGCATTTACTTGACAGATTGCCTATTTTAAATTTGTACCAACTGAATTTTAGTAAGCACTTGCTTATGTGTGCATACTATCATAATTATTCATCTAAGAAGTAATAATTGGTTGGAGAAAACATTTTTTTTTTGTTTTACTGTTCACCTGGCTCTGATTGAAAAATATCAAGTATATCTACACATTGCTAACTTTCAAAGCATTAATTAGATTACTAAATAAGACATAATTAGCACCCCTTACTCATTTTCACCTTCACTCACCTGAATTAAAAGTGAAAGTAAACGCACGTTACTCTCTGGTTACCTAAGCACTGCAATGACGTCTAAAAATAACTACTGCATTCTTCTAGAAAATAATTACCTCAGTTTTTCGCATTCTGTGCAATTAAGGGATTATCAACTTGTATTACATTCATTAAGAGCGTCTTCCTTAATGCTCGGCAAAAGTAAAACTCCCGTAGTGTAGTCCTCTCAGCTGATAGAGGCGTCCCAATCTTGAAAGTAGTTTTCATAAGCTCGGAATTTCTTTTGTCGCGCAGAATGAAATAATATAACAACCAAGCAAACATTGAAGTAAGTGTTATTAATTAAACAACGGCGTTTGGGGCTTTGTCTTACGTCAAGTAAGTGTTTAAGGTATTATCCATTAGTTTTCTGTCTGGCGTTTAAGTTATATCTAAATGTTAGTCTTTGTTCTTCGCAAAAATTACGGGAAGCGAGTTAGGATAATGAGTTTAAATCTTAAAAGAGACCAAGCTAAGGAGTTAAAATAATGTTTAATATTGAGGAATGGGATTTCATGACATTTTTCTTGGTCATCTTTCATTTAATTTATGGGTACATTTTGAAAAAAAAAAATATGGTTTCGTTAAATAACACTACGCGGAAATTTTCAATACTCACGTCAGACACATGGGCATCTTGCAACAAAAATTTTTAAATTTTGCAAACTTCTAGTTTGAAATTTCTGTTTGTATTTTTGGTAACTCTTACAGGAATAAAAGCGTGTGGTGCAAGTATATGTTATTTGAATGACAACAGTTATAGGGGAAACCCGGCTAAAGTGGATACCCTGGGCAAAGCGAATTTTGCCTAAAACTCCCAAATAATTATGTGGCCGGCAGCCGCGTTGTCATAGCCACGGTCGCCTGTTGCCGCTCCGTGTGCGGCAAACACGTCGGGACAAGTTTACCTAGTACAATGCCAGTGAGCGAACAAAGTATGTTTTGGAGAAAATAATATTAGTTTACAGAGATTAGTGTTTCCTTTATAACTTTAATACTATTTGTGACATGTTCTCTGTTATGAGTAGGATTTAATGTACGATTATGTAGCTTTCAATTATCCGTAGATGAAGAGTTTAGATGCTCTGGTTTTCTAGTAATTTTTAGTAACCTCAAAAATGTACCTGAAGGGCAAAGCGGATTGGGCAAAGTGAATACCATATTCACTTTGCCCGGTCTTGACACGTCACTTCATTCGAACCTGAAAGTCCTTCAATATTAAGATCTCAAGACAATACTACCATTGAAGATCGTCCTTATACTCCCATGGGATCTGAAACAATAGATTAATTCCAAGGCAATGATGTTCCCGCCGCTTCACTCAAACCTGAAAGTTCTACGAACTACTACAGTCCTTCCGTTTTACTACCTATTCCTCATCCTGTAAAACCAATAACAACACGTAAATAAAAATTACAGAGATCTACACTCCGGGCAAGTACTCCAGTAAAGGACAATCAAAGACAAAAATTTGAAAAATCAAAAAAGACTTTCATGAAGTAACTAGATGATGTTTCGACTAAACCTTCTCAGAAGACTATTAAAAAGACCAAGTACCAAAAAGACTAATCAAAAATCTCTACTACAAAACATAGGACTGCATAAGAGAATGATAAGAAGAAGGAAGTAAAGAAATTTGATGATGTAAGGTGCATTTCCTGTGATAAAATGTCCATTGAAGAAGCTGATCAGCCAATAGAAAACAGGATACAATGTCATATTTGTACTGAGTGGTGTCATAGTGTTCAGCATTCGAAAATGGGTATGATTTTGTTTGTGATAACTGCAGTGATTAGTATTGTAGCAGAAAACTGTTTTTTTTTTTTTTTTTTTAATATGCTCCTAAATTTTGGATGTTGACTTTTTAAAAAAAAATTTTTGCTTGTTACAATAATTACGGCAATAATTAGTATTGCAGAAAAATGCTTTTTAATATAAGCATTTAATTTTCGATGCTTATTTTATTCTTAATTTCACTTTCTTTGTTTGTAATACAACAACAATTAGCACTGCAGAAAAAAAAATGTCTTTAAATGTGTTTTTTTATATTCTACGTTTATTTTATTTTTAAGTTTAATTTCTTTGTTTGCAATAACTACAATAATAGCATTGTAGCAAAAAAAAGTTTTTTGGATATGGTTATTTTATTTTCAATGTTTAATTTCATGACAAACAATGTTGTTGTTCGCTTTGCCCTAGTAACAAATCCACTTTACCCGGGGTGTTGGGCAAAGTGGATATCCATGTCATTGTTGAAAAGTGGCCTTATATCTAACAGTGTAATTAATATTAAGGGCAATTGTTATAGCATTAAGCAAGTGCATTAAATGAAGACTGATTATAAACATTTGTTTCATTTTCTAAAGTTATAACTAAACGACCATAATCAAGAAAAGTTTAAGGTATTCACTTTACCCGGGTTTCCCCTATATTAGGAATTTTATTTGTGGTTAAACGGTTGCTGTAGCAAAAGTTAAAGTTAAGAATAAAACTGTTTGACTTTTATACTGATTTTGAAATGTAATCTATGGCATATACAATACAGTATGATAAAACGATAGTACCTATCATTTGAGTAAGAGAACAGTAAGAGAACATTTGAGTTAGAAAACAAAAAAATATCTTTCATATTCATGTAATCAATTTTCATTAAAGATACATTAAACTATCGGTAACTCGAAGTCCCCAGCTGAAACCTTCGAGTTATTGGTAGTTCGAGTTGGGAAATTTCCACAGCATTCTCAAGAGTTAGGGACCGAATGTAAACTTTGAGATAAAGGAATGTTACAAGTCTTTGAGTTATAACGATAATTAACTGTACTTTCATGGCAATTATGTTTGAATATAATTTTAAATATTATTTCACGCGGCTGCCGCAATGGTCACTTGCCCTGCACCACGTTCAGAAATTATTACTATAAAATTATTTTTCAAATAAAGCAGATTACATAAATATTAAAATCTTTTTTTTTTGTATCTTATTTCTATTTTAAGTTCTCAACCTCTAAAACTTCTTGGAAGAAATTTTATGATACAGACTTTTAACAATTTGAAGGCTGTTTCCTATTTTTTCGCTATTTACTTCAATGAAAAAACAACCATTTTTTTCGGCTCCATTGTGTAAAAAATGCTAAATCTCTCAAAATGCATTTAAAACCATTTTTCGAATTACATTTCCTAAACTCTGGCTTCGAGGTGAAAATTATCAGCAAAAACTACAACTACGTAGCAAATTTAACTAATATTTTCCTCAAAAATTGTATCAATAAAAAGAAAACAACAAATAGACATGTTATTTTTTTTATATGTATAGATTGTAATCTCTGTGGAAAAAAAATCATCGAAATGTGCACATGTGACTTAGATCGATTATATAACTGAATATCTATCGATATTTCAACAGTTTTAAACATCATCAGAATCGAGCGAAATAAATATCCGTGCAATGTTTCATACTTTCTATAAAATATTATAAAATTTATACATAACGCTTCACTGTACTTTTTACTCTGATATATATTTCCAAAAGGTAAGAATTTACGTAGTTTTTAGACGAGTAATGCATGATAATGACACAAATCCATCTTTTTAAAAATCTGCTCTCTACATAAATAAGAAGGGGAAAAGTTTCAAAAAGCTACCAATAAGTCTTTTGGGAGAGCGCATATAAAGCTTCATTTCTTAATGTCTTTTAAACCTGGGATTTTCGTTTAGGAAAGAAATAGCTTTTGGAAAAAGGTGTTTTAAGACAGAGTAGCTGACTTTCGGTAATGGTATTTGTGGCTTTATAAATTGGAAATATTTAAACAAAAAATCTGTTTTTGATTTGATGGATTTTTTTTTCAGATATATTTTTATTTTAGCATTAAACTTTCAGAGTTTTATTCGCAGAAATTTTATTCAGTAACGAATGCTTGCAAACATATTTTGAATTATGCATATTTTAATAACTGCTTAAATATGTATGGACTTAGAAACACGTATTTAAAAAACACGTGCAGTCATAGTTCTACGCTGTAGGAGTCAATTTTGTAATGATGACTTTTTTTTTTTTCAAGTGAATTATTTGCAATACTGATAAAGGGATAATACGAGCTAATTTGTTTCAAACTTGGGCGGCATGTGGAACATTGTATTTTTTGTTCATTGAAATATTTGTTTTATGAGAGTAGACTTAATTTTCGTATCGTAGGCATTTAGTTTTCGTACCTTTAAAATATTTGAGCCGAAGAAATTTTTGCTTTGGTACAATTAAACTCACCCGTTCGATTTGAAATTCTTGCTTAAATAAAAAAAAAAATGGGCTAGCAAATGTAGTTCTAAAAATTTCTTAACTTTTGTCCTTACTGCAATTAAATGCATAACCCTAGTATAAAACTCATTTTTTTTTCTCTTTTATTTGAAATTGTGAAAAGCAATTCTCGTAGAAAAGTAAAATCTCAAATTGTGTGATTTTCAAACAGCTTTTCTTAAAAAAAAACCCCCCAAAGAACATAGGTGTTTTAAGTGGCATTTCATTTACTCCTTCTAGCTAAAATTTGAAAAGTGTTTCTAGGAAGACAAAAAAAAAAAAAAAACATAAATGCATTTTTATGTCTAGCAGATCTTTTTTTTTCTTAAATACAAAACTCTTAATCCGTACAGACTCAGCCAACAATTTGTATTTACAGCAGAAAATTTAGTTTGCAAAACTATATTAATCATAAAAGCAATCACAAAAACGTTAAGTATTCTCTTATTCACAACCTAATTCTGCAACTGCTGACTGCTGTTATTTGCATTCATTGTGATTTTGCAAGTTTCAATAGCTAAAGTCATTTCTAAATATTGACTTCTGAACAACTGATAATTGTTTTTATACAATGTTTTAACTAAATGATTGAACAATTGCAAACATGTAATGCTGTCCTTTTTTCTAGAAATACTTTTATACCTAAGAGAAAATCTGAAAATTGTTTTTTTTTTAGATTTTTTTTTTATTATTATTATTTTTTTAGTATATCTGGATAGAATACTGTACCTTTTAGTATAGATAGAAAATCAACAATGCCATGCACTATTCCCAGTATTTTACACTATTTTTCATTTTAGTACATTTTAAGATTTTGGAATGTGATCTCGGTGAGCAAGAAAAATGTGCGTAACAATTGTGTACTCTTGTTTATCTACGTTTTTTTTTTTTTTGGTAAACGATGCAATATATACTTTATGCTTGTCATCCACGGGCTTTTACACTTTAAAAAGGTTTTTCATGTTTAAACTTTTAAGAAATGTTGCCAAGTAAAAGTGAAAAATGTTGAACTCTGCAGGTTAACAACATGTGTCAAACGCTATTCGGCCATTTTTCACCAGATGGGGGACAGAATATTCCTTTTCTGAATTCTGGTATAGTAAGTAGATATTTTAAGTATAGGATTTATGCCTACATTTGTGTTTCTTGACTTACTGCGTCAAGAAAAATGAGGTCAAAATACGAAGATATATAGTGTTCAAAATCATACCATCTTACTGGTTTCGCGCTTGAAAAGATAAATGGAGTAGAAAGTTTGGTGAGTATTATCAGGAAAGCATTATTAATTTAATTTCACATCTTCTCGTTCAGTTATTTTCTTCCGCAATTAAAAGTTACAACAATTGAAATATTAAATTTTAATACTTGAGGTTAATTAAATTTTTCTTATGACAAGGTAACTGTATTTGGAGCAAAGTAAAAAGGTGAATGTTTTACCATATTTTTTGTACCATATGTCTGGTAAATCTTTAACTATGTTTTTACACATGTAGGCTAACTCAATCGAGAAAAAATTATTCACAAAAGTATATCATATGATATTGAAAGCAATTTTAAAAAATTGATAAACATTCTGTTTTTTTTTCTTTGCAAGTAAAAACGTATTTTGTTAACATTAAATAATAGTTTTATTATTAAAATTTTTAGTAGTAGTTGGGACCTACTATTATTCATTTCAATATTTATTTAATTAGAATTCAGCTTAATGTTATTTTAAGTGTTTTGTCCAATTAGTCCGAAGTTTTTCATAGAAGTTGCCAAAAATACTGAGAGAATATTTATTGAAACTATATTTAACAGAAATTTTCTAAAAAATTGAGTTGTTCATTTAAAAAATTGCAGTTTTATCTACGTTAGACAATCGTTGGGTTCTCTTTTGAATAAAATCATTTTTTTCGCTTTTTCTTCATCGGTTTTGTCGATTGTATTTCAACTGATGATTGCTGTTGGGTGGTTAGAAAAGGTGGAGAAATGGGAATTCGCGGTCCATGAGGTACAGGTCATGTAACAAACAGTAAATCAGGATACTGAACAGTACGTTTATTTTTTGAAATTGAAACTCTGGACATCGCAGGAGCAAAAGTATTTGTCATCTGCATGGTTTTTTGGTTCCCTATATACCATAGAAATGTTTACGTGTACCATAGAGCTCCGCATACCTTTTGTCCTTTTTCTTAGTAGCTAAGGACACTTTGCTTGGACAACGTCTGTCGTGATCTCCAAGCTTTACACCGGAGTTAGCGTGATTAGCTTTCTTGATAAATATTGTTATGTTTCGTTGACGCTATGTTATCGTTAAATCAACACACAAGTTTCAAAATGTATCAGGACTTTTTTTACACTTTCTTTATGACATTATAACGCATTAAACACTCAGAAAACAAAACACAACTCGATGCTACACGCAACTGACTCTCACTATTTCGTAAACAACTGCCGATGCCGTCATGTTGATTTTGACCATGGCCCCACTCAATGGCGTAAACATTAAGTATTGAGTGGTAGTATTCAGTGATCAAATTAAGTATTGAGTGGGGCCATGCTTTGACAGATGCGAAAATGAAAAAAGTGTTGCCACTGAAAATAAATAAACATAACATTAAACTAAAATATTTTTAATCGACGTATCAAGGCTTAGTCAGGGGTTCACTAGAGATTGAATATACCAAAAATAAACCCATAAAAAACTTTCTTCATGGGGCTGAGATACAGAGGGGGAAAAATCCAACTTGTTTTGTCATGTAAACTGTCCTTAATCGGGTGTTTATTTTCTTTCATCTTTCTTGGCAGTGGATATTTGTTTTTGTTGGTGGCCGACATTTGGTTTTCTTGGCTGTAGAGCATTTAAAAGAAGCAATTTCAATGCAATTTAGGAAATATCAATAAGGAACATTTTTGCTTTGGTGCAAAATATCTCGTAAGGCTTTTTCAATTGTGTGAAAAATCTTGACGTGATGGGCTCAAACCAAATTTTTTATTTAGAATCAGTATACTTGTATCAGCTAAGGACACTTATCAAATTTAAAACACCAAAAAACATACAGGCCGGTGTGATTCGAAAAATCTTCATTTATCCAGATATTACTTTAGTTAGTCATTCATTTGATCGAAATTATTTCATTAAAAATTGTTTAATTTTTCACTTGCCCTCCATGGGAAAAACATGAAAAAGTCCAGGAAATAATAATAATCCAATGAAAGTTTTATTATAAAATACATTACCCATTCTGTATTTACTGCAGCTTTCCAAAACAAATTTCCCCGTGTCTCTACTTTATAATAACAACTTTTTTAGCCTTAATTCATTTTTTGGAAAACCACATCTTTTCATTGAGATGCAAATTATTCTGGTAATACTTGTTATTTTATTTTATTTATTTTAAACCAATGATACCTTCGTACCTGCCATACAAGTTATAATTGCATTAGAAGCAGGGCCTGATTATTTCACAGGCCATCTAGGCCAAGGCCTGATGCCCATCTTCATAAGATGCTCCAAATTACTGAAAGAATTATGCGTAGCATTACGAATGTACGAAAAATGCATGTATTAAAAAAATAATTATATAAAAAAATGACTTCTTAATTGGAAAAAATTTTTTAAGGATAATTTTCATTCATTCTGCCAGTAACGAATTTACCGTATGACAATAACTAATGGTCCAGGAGGGAATTCATAAATAAGTAGGTATATTATTTACATACTTCTGTCACAGACAAAGAGGCCCCCAAAAATGCATTTCGTTTGTCCCAAACCTGTAAATCAACCTTTGCATTCTGCTACAGAGTCTTTGTAGGGACTCCAAATTATTGTGGGCCCAGGGACTCATTTTAATTAGTCAGGCTCTGATTGGAAGCATCTCCTTTGTCCATAAACATATAAAACTATGAGATTCTGCTACCACATGGTTCCGCAACATGGCGTCAAGAAAAAAAGGAAAAATGAAGTAAAAGTGTTCACCAATTGAATGTGCTGCTAATAATAATCAATCAAGTTTCATGTGTTCCTAAGCAATAAATCATTCGAATTTTCACGAGTTAAGTTATCACTTAAATTTAAAATGGTCTGAGAAGTATTTTTCTTTTCGTAGAAATAAATAGCTACATTCATACAAAATGTTCTTGAACACAACTCTTAAACTCTTTTACCTTTGAAACTTGAGACAGATTTTTATCGAAATCATTTAAGCACTTTTTCATGCACACTATTTTCATGTTAAGTTTCCTTCTACTCTGAAAACTTTAATTAGCATGCCAAGACTGCCGCTCGATATAAAATGTAGCAGATTACACGATCGCTTCATAATATATATTATTCAGTGATTCGCTACCACATCGTAATCACTCACAACGCTGGAAGATTCGTCGAACCACGCAAGAAGTAATACCGTTCGGAAATAAGGCAGCCTCCCCACAGCTGCGGCTGGTCTATCCTATGAATATAAATGCCCATTACAACTCAGGTCACGTTATGATTTCTGGACATACGACGTCTAAAGCACGGCAATGCATCGCTGGGTTTTAGGAGCAAAGTGTGGTACTGAATATTTGGAGATTTGAATGAATTTTTTACTAGAAATTTGAAATGCCCCTATTAATGAAAAATGTGTTTTGTGTATGTATTTATGAGCAAAATTGGAGGGCATTAATTTTCGGGATTAAATGTAGCGTTGCGTCAGAATATATTTGAGCTTTTTTTAGTAAATTTCCTTTTTCGTAACTCTGAATTGAAAAGACGTGTTATAAATAAACTTTTGTTTGGCATTTCTATTCATTGATTTTTTTTTCTTTCCTTCAAAAATGAGCAAATGGCAATTGTAATTTGTTCTGCAATACTTTTTGTAATTATAAATTTGTTTCTGCCGTGTGAAACTGTTTCCGCTTTATTAAAAATTAGATGCATTCCGGAAATTATTATTATTTTTTTTTTTTAAATTTAGTTTGAAGTAGTATAGAACTTAAAAATTATTGTTTTAACACCAATTACATCGTAATATGAATATTACTTTTAAAGTCTCATTAAATGAAAATAAAATAGTTTAGCTAGGACTCAGGGATCAAACTTAAAATACAATTTACATCAAATAACTAGATGTAAAAACAATCTTAAACTTTCTTCTTATAAAGCTGATACTGCTCAAACATTACCTAAGTTATTTAATGTTTAAATCCTTTGAAAATGAATTTTGATTTGAAGAAAGTGTAATGAGTAATACACTTTTGATTAAGGATGTAGAAATATAACTATCGACTAAGATATAATTCTTTGTATTTAAGGAAGAAGTTGCCCCATTTTGTCAAATATAAATGGTGGACGTCATTTTTTTCTTCCTACTGAACTTCTATCGTACTAAAAATATCAACATTGTTAGAAAACTATAGACTAATATATTGTCTGCCGTTTTTTTTAAATTTCAATTAATAACTGCAACACAAATAATCACACAAATTTGATTATTGCGTTGAAATTTATCTTAAACTTAGTCCGATACTTTGGAGATATTTAAAAATACATTATTACGTCGTCGTTTGTCGAAAAAAAAGAAAGTTTAAACTTATTATTTTTTTTAGTTCACTGATGAAGAATATTTCATTAAACATCTTATTTTAGATCTATTTGAAGTAATTATTTTACTTGCCATGAACTAGTTATTAAAATTAACCGAAAAAACTCAAGAAACTAGTATCTTAGCATCAGCTTAGCGTAGCAATTCATGTTTGCATTTTGGTTAAAATTTGATGACTCAATTTTTTGTGTCCATTACAGTACATAAGTGCATCATTACTCGTGGTGACTGTTCATAACCTTTTATTATTGCCTTTGAAATACCAACTGGTTCAAAAAGTTTAACCTCATAACAATAGATCGTTGCACTGTATTCATGGGCTACATGAACATTAGTTCTACTCGCCTTAAAGGCTTATTATCTAGATCCAAACTTATGAATGTCTGTAACTGGAGCCTTGTCTGTTACTGGTGACCTTACCCTAATACTCGTACTTTGCTGTGGAAAGTTAAAGCTCAGCGTTTGCAAATTTTTCACATTTCATTTTTTTCGCAGTTTATACATTTTTTGCACCTTAACTTTTATGCACACATTTACTTATTTGATTTCCGCTGAAAGTTGAATTAAAAAAAAAAAATAAATAAAAAAAACGCTATCTCTAATTGTTAGAATTGAATCCAAAACGTGTTTCTTCAAATATCTTCCTTTCTACAGATACTGCGCTTTACCTTCCTATTGTAGTATATAGCAAGTCTTAATATTAAATTTAAAAGTAATTTTATCTCTGATACATAATTTCATAAAAATATTTTAGTGAAATCAATTTGGCTTCATTATTTTTAATTGAATTTATTTTATAACTAGTGGTACCCGCATGGCTTTGCCCGTAGTTGAAAATAAAAAGTCATTTGGTTAGCTTGTACATTTACAAATAATGGATGACGAATTTCTCGCCAATTGGCTATGTTCATTCTCTCTCCCATTCCACGTCCTGATAATTTCGTAGTTTACTCGTCCATCGTATGATAATTTTGCTCCGGAAAATTGAAATAGAAAAAGAACAAAATCGAATTTTCGAAAAAACGCTTCGAGGTGCACACCCCCATTAGGGTGTCCCAAGATATAATGGCGAAAAAAGAATTGTGAAATCGAATACGCATACTCTCCAAATTTTTTCCTTTTCAACTCAGAAACATGAGAAAAAAGTTTCATTGCAATAAAATAATGGGAACCCGTGCCGACTTGAGGTCAAAGTTGGACCTGATTTCCTGTACGGCGACTACAGTGGAAAGATTGCTAACTGTATAATTCCTTACTACACGTGACATCAATTTATTTAAAGCAAATATTTACAACAATATTAGACTACAAGAAACATTACTGCACATACTTTTATTTCAATATTTGCTTTTTGCAGTCAGGATAGAGCTTCCGGTGCTCTTGAACGCAACGTAACACAAATTGTTTTTGCTCCTCATCAGCTGTAAACAAGCCATGAAAATCCTGCATCATTTTTACCGCTCTTTCAGCTGCATCATTTACTGCTCTAAGCATTGAAACAGTCTTTTTCACATCTAAGAATGAAATATTATTGACCATACCATAAAAGCTGGATGAATTTTTGTAGAGCAGCTTTTGAGATAATTGGGTCCACATTTTTGTACACTTTTTCAAAAAGCACAAATCTTTGTATGGTGCTTTGACTGCCAAAATGCATTGAAGCCATGGTTTCACGTATATTGTTACTACAAACAAGCAGACATCAAACAATGTTTCATTTTCCTTCGTATCTAATTTTAGTTGTGAACTAAATAGTAATAGTTTTAGGGAGTAAATCGTTCGAGCCGTTCATCGAGCTTGGTGCATGACTCCCGGTGATCTTATTTTAAATTCATTTTCTGTTTCTCCACCTAAAAATATGATAGGCAGTTCTATCAACTCTTGATAGTCATTCCTGACCGTAATATTAGTGAGTTCAGCACGGTAAAAGTCAAGTAAATTTTCTAAGTTAGGCTACAGTTCGTAACTACTCTGCAGCTCCTCCACAGCATTGTATTTTAGTGGGATAGATCAGTTCATATATATGATGACGGCAAGCAAAGGAAAGCATTTCTCTATCAAATATTTGCTCAAGAATAGCGCAAGTACCACTCAAAGGACCTGTTTTGGAAGCTGTAGTATCACAACAAAGAGTTTTGAACTTTGTCTTCGAGATTCCAATCTAAAACTGCCTTTCAAACAGCCTGTGTGTTCTTTTCCTGTAGAATTATCCAGTTTAGACTCAGCAATGAGTTGTTTGTTACATCCTTATGAAATAACTATAAATAAGTGATATTCTTTTGATTTTTGAGCACTCAAAGCAGGCAACAGTTTATTCACTACATGTGGTACCTCGTACTGAAAACCAATTTTTATTCTTTCCTCTTGCTCCTTCCGCTTTTCGGTTCGAATTCTTTGAATTGAAGATATCTATAGGAAATTCATCAATGTTACACTCAAGTGCGTCAATCGTAGCTTCAAGAACTAACAACACATAATCTCGTATACTTGGACACCTGTCCAATGCAGCAACTGACTTTGGAGTAATAAAATTTCTCCTCATTACATATTTACTTGTTCCAGGTTCTGATAATTCTTGTTCCTGGTTCTGGAATACTTGTTCCATGTTCTGTTATACTTGTTCCAGGTTCTAATATACTTGTTCCAGGTTCTGATAAACTTGTTCCAGGTACTGCTTTATATGTTTCAGGGAAATCTTCTGAATAGATATTTTCACTAGAGCTCGAAGAGGAATTTTCTTGTACAGGTTCATACAATTCTAAAGGATGTTGAAGCAGAATCGTATTTCACCCGCCTGTTTTCTTCTTTGACAGCTAAAAGTTGAGCCCTTTTTTCTTTGTCGGCCAGTTTTTTATCCACTCCACCTAAAGTGACCACGTCGGCCGGGTTCTCTTTGGACTCGCAAGAAAATCCCATCTTCCTCTATTTTGACTAACCGAAGTGCATCAGCATGTGCAATATTGAATAAATTGTTTAAATTACTCTCAAACTCTTGTTGGCGCTGCCTGAAAACTTCTTGTAAGTCTCTTTTTGTAAGTCTCTTCAAATTTGATATAGGTTTTAAAGTTTATTCACACAATTTGGCTACGATTTGGTGGGAATGCGTGCCTTTTCCCAAAAGATGATGCATTCCCGAATAGCAACATTTGCACTTTCACTGATGGTTAAATTTACTTCTCGAATTTTATAAAACAAAACAGACAGAACTTGTCCGTTAGAGGGCAGTTTCAAACCCGTAATTTGGTGTTTTACGACTCCTATTAAAAATATCTTTTTTTTCGAACTTTGCAATTCCAGTGCCATGTTTCGTTTCCTATGGAACGACTATACTGCGCTCGCTGACCGGAATGTATTCGTACTGACACGTTTGACGGCTTGCAAATTGCCACGTATAAGCTCCCCCCCCCCAACACATATTTTTTCTGTTTTCATTTGTTTTCTGTGCACTATTTACAGCTGTTTTGAGCTTCGCAAAGTATCGTGCCGCCAGCGTTCGTTTGCTTATGAATACGCGTACTATTTACACGTGTTTAGGCCTTTAGGCGCAAGTCGGCACGGGTTACCGTGCTTCAAATTGCATGAAACTTTTTTTACAACCCTTTTGATGTAAAAGGAAAAAAATGAGAGGGTATGCGTTTAAAAAAACGACTTTCATTTTTTTAGGACACCCTAACCCCCATGCTACAAACTAACTCTGCCAAATTTCATGAAAATCGGCCGAACGGTCTAGGCGCTATGCGCGTCACAGAGATCTAGATATCCAGACATCCTCCAGACAGAGAGTCTTTGAGCTTTATTATTAGTAAAGAAGTTACTTTTGTTCAAGTAAAAACTCTACTAAATTGTAACAACGCTTCACTGCACACGCTGAACTAGGAAAATGTTTACTGTCCAAGAACGAAAAATATTTTGAAACTTTTAGAATTCTAAAATGACAAAAGAACTGTCACCCATATCGAAAAAAATGTCTGTAATTGAACCATATTTTTAGTTTTGAAAGTTGTCAAACATAGGCAATTCTATACTTTACTATTTATACTCCCGAAACAGAAAGTAAGATGTATAAAATGCATTTGTTATATATTCTTAAGAGCTTTTTTAATAGCGAACCATAAGTGCTTGACATTTTGATAGATTTTTATGTTGTGGGCTTTACTAAAAGATGTGAATGAAAAATAGTCGGTACATAAATGCGACAAGGAACTGTCAGATAGTTTTCTACCATTTTTCATGCAAGAGAAACTACAATGAACGCTCAAATCCAAATGAAATACAGATGCCTTAGACCAGATGTTTTCTCTGAAAAGTGAAATTTATGGGTTTTCTTTTTTTTCAATCATTCACACCACTATAGATAAAAGTAGAATATTTGATATCAATTTCTCAATAAATTATTGCATAATACTGATTAGGATTGCACTGAAATACCATTTAAGATACTTTTCTTGAAAATCAGCCCAGAATACATTTGAAATGGTTTTCCGGAAAAAAATGATTTGTTGCTGTGATTGAGAAAACTGTAAACTATTCGTATTTATGAAAGCAATTTAAATTATTTAACGGGGTTTGAGAAAAACTCAAGCAGTTAATTAAAAGCAGTATTATCTTGTAAAAAGCACATTAATTGGTCACCAGCAGAAGATAAAAAATAAGCACTGAATTTAAAGACTTGACATGATAATTCAATACCGCCTACAGTCAATGCAATATTTTAAGTTTTTGTACAAAAGCAAAAGAAAGTCGTGGAAGTGAAATAAAATATAAATTTTCCAAAACAAAGCAGGCAAGTGATTGCACATTTTCATAAAGTAAAAATTATCAACAAATGTTAAATTTTAAACAAAAATCTTTTCGTAAATTGAGGTCGTCGATAAATAATATTTCTTGAGATCAGCATTGAAATTAAATTTTGATTATGTTGCAGTTGGTCAGCAAGAAGTTTTTAATACTACAGCAGAACCATGGTTCTCCGTCCTCTTTTAACTGGATCTCCGGTTTATCCAGATCAAATTTATATAAGTTAAAAAAAATATACATTTTCTTGAATAACAATTCTAGTTTACCTTTGGTTATTTATGATTAAAAAAAATAGCATACTAAAATAGTTATGTCTTAGTTCCAATATCGAACACTAGTTATGGTATACTGCCGTGTGCAGGTAAACGGCAGTATCTGTGGAAATGAGTTTTCGCGACATTTGTAGAAATGTGTGGTGGATTAAATACTAACAATAAGAAAATGTTGGAATTAGACTTTTTTTCGCCTTTTGTTTTCAGGGGAAAACCAAATAAGCGAGCTTGTAAAGAAAAGATAACGTACAATAGTAGGGGAAAAAAAGAAAAAAGAAAACTAAAAAAATTGCAGTTACTGCCCTTTACCTGCACACGACAGTATTATACGGAACACTTTCCGTGTTTTATTGAAATCCTTATTGTTATTCCATTTATTATTTATGATTCTATTTTGTAATTAAAGATAATTTAAAGATTCTCGTAACTACATTGTTAAATATTTTATTTTTTAGCTTTAATTTCCATGATGTACAAACGAGAAGAGGAAAATAATCTTGTAAACCATCTTGTAATCTTGTTGTTTTTGTTCAACGAGCGTAAGTCACAAATTACACATTTTTTAAGAAATAAAAGTAAATAAATACTTCGTATTAAAAACAGAAACCATGATATTTTCTAGTTTGTTGTGTCGTTATGAATACAGTTGGAAAGGATGTGTCTATTTTTTAACAATAAAAAATCGCATCAAACTTATCTTGATAAAAATTCGACTTACGCCCTCTTAACAAAAGGTGATTCAAGTATATGTCTTCAAAATATATGCATTTTTTAAAAATTTATATACAACCCCTGAAATAAAGATGTTCATTGTGGAAATATTTTGAAAAAATTGTGTGCTTACAGCGTATTAAAGCTAGTGACAGCAAAATGCTAAAATAAGTGCATTTTTGTTATAAATGCAGTGTCAATCGACTGTTTGTTTCAATACCCTACGAGTATGTTATCCTAAATTCACTCTGAGTCCCATTTCCTCGCATGCTAAGGATGTCTGCGTCTTGCATATTTATACATTCCTTTTTTATGTACGTACATTTCCTAAAATAAAGATATTTTTCAACAAAATAATTTTCTCTGAGTGGAAATACAATAAAGAATTCTGGGAAAACGCAACAGAAAACAATATACATAAAAACTCAGGCCTCGAAGCGATTCGGAGAAATACATATTGTGCATGCAAGAAAACGTTAAAAAGCAAGAAAAATACTTTTCTTTGTATGGAGAAGATGGTATTTTGCTGCATCTGGAAATAAAAACCTAGATATCTTCTGAATTCGAAAAAGGATTTTTTTTAACCATTCGCATCTTACACATGCACACGCAAAATTTTCATTGATATCCTATTTTTTCGGATATAAGGAAATTCCTGTACTACAGTGAATTAGATATGGTTTGTGCTACGTTTTGTAGTTGAAAGTAGAAAATTTGATGTGAATTTATTGGAGTATGATGCATTACAAAAGAGTAAACGTACATATCTGAAGAAGGCAAGACCTATTTCATTTTAAACGTATACATTAAAATTAACCAAAACTAAACTTAGTTCCTATTTGCAGAATTTTTGATGAGTTTTTAAATTCTTTAAATTCTTATGAGTGTTATAAGTAAGATCTTTACCTTCGAAAAAGGAATAAATTTAAATACTATGGATAGGTTCGAATAGAGAAACCAGTTAACCGTGGCTAATCGGCGCCTAACCAGTTACGTTCTAATAGGGCTACTGGTTAGGCAATCGAAAATTAAAACTTTCTGTGTGCACTCCCCGCTGAAGTCATTAAATCAACCTGGTTAAACGGTTGCTCTATTCAAACATATACAAGAAACAGGACCTATATCTGCAACACACACACACATTTCAATTAAAGTGAATGTTTATTAAATCTACTTAATTAATATCCTATCTTTTATTATTTATTTAAAGCAATAAAAAAGGTTGACATTTTATCTATTACATTTGTGTCCTTCTACTGTACTCTGAAAACTATACATATATTCGTTAGTAAGTTCTTTTTGTTACTCTGAAAAAGTAATTTTTATTTTAGCGTATAGTATTGAGTAAACATTTTCATTTTGTGCAATTTTATCGAACTTAATGGTTGTTAGTTTTACCCATTCATTACCTTCCAGTTCAAACTTTTTTATTTCTTCTTGAAAAATTACTTAAACGATTTCATTAAAAATTTTACGAAGTATTTTTTAACTATGCGGTTGAATAACAGCTCATTCAGAAACATTAATCATATTAATGAATATTAAAATGTATGATCATTTTGACACTTCACTGTAATTGTTTTTCTTTTCGCAAGTTTTCTACATAGGGTTATGTGTCTTTTATTTGCTCAGCTCCATTCGTATTATGTCAAAAATCCATAAAATGGCATTTAATTTACAACTCAAAACTAGTATGTTGTGGCCATCACGAAACTTTCTTCTACATATATATATATATATATATATATATATATATATATATATATATATATTATATATATATATATATATATATATATATATATATATATATATATATATATATATATATATATATATATATATATATATTTTTTTTTTTTTCTGATCCCTGCCCATGCTTGATGAGGAAGCAATATTCCCAACAAAAACAAAATTACACATGCAAAAACTTGACGACCATCCCAATGTTTGAATTATTGCAAAAGCAAAGCAAAAAGCGAAAATTGATTTAAAAGCGTTGCTTGAATTAATTACAAATATTTTATTTGTTAACAAACATAAGATGGCAACAGTTAAAAATTTTAAATCATTGAGCATGGCCCCACTGAATGCGCTGGCGCTTACCAGGCCTTGACAATTTTTGACTTTCTTGTGTTAAACCGGGGCAACTATTTCTGCACTTGAACATGGCCACACTAGATGGAAAAACTTCAAAACTTCATATTTGCCCATTCTGACCGCAAGGAGGCGCCACAAGCCACGGTTGCATCCACCAATCAACGACAAGTTTCAAAGCTTGTTTATTTTAATTAATAAATGGAACATGTAACAAACATCAATATTTCGCAAGATGCTCAGAAATATACCGTAAAAAACCAATTCGAATCGAATTAGTAAAGTTATTTAGCTGATTATTTAATGCGTAAATGGTGGATCTAAAGTTGGTTAGGCAATTTCTTGTAATTTAATTTTACATGTTCATTTATAACTTGTGTATCATTTGATGGATTATTTTACACTTAATGGAGAAACATAATTATTCAGAGGATTATTTTTTATTTTAATGGACTTTTAGATCTTGTTTCTAGGGCTTATCGCTTCGCTTACAAGTCTTTGAAAAAGACAAAATAGTTTATGGTATCGCTAAATAAATACTTCATATGTAACTTGAAATAGTCCCCGACAATAAATAAAATTGAAACTAATCGCCAGATTAAAAAATGCTCCGCTACGTACCTATCACGGAAAATACCCCCCCCCCCAAACATACACTTTTTTTTTATTTTAAGAAATGCTAGATACTTAGAGCTGCTCCTAATGCTATACTATTAGAACAAGATTACAAAAATTTGCAAGCAGATCTTAGATTCCTGCGGATACTTGACGGTTTACTGTGTGTGTGTATTTTATTTTTCCAACAGAAAATTCATATCCTAATTTTCGCCAAACTTGGCGATCAAATTTCCTGCAAAGTTTCTAGTTCAAAGCTCCTTTCTCATTCATGCTTAAAGTGTAGAAAATAGTTTTTTATGACGAATTCAATGTTTACAGGATTTTACATCGCTAAATATTTTAATTTTCTTAAAAGTACAGTAAATTTGCGATACTTCGAAGTCCGATAAATCGAATATTACTATAACTCGAAATTTTTATCAAGTCTTGACAACTTAGTCTTTAATTCCATTCTAATTATTCTGAATAACTCGAAGTTAACTTCTTTCAACTCGAAGTTTTTTTCCAAAATTACTCGAAATTATTTCGAAAGAATGAAAAAAAGAAAAAGAAAAAGAAAAAAAAGAAGTGACTATGGGAGAATAATTATTTCATCTTCACTTGCAATCCGAATTTGAAACGAATGAAGATGTGCACATTTCCTGAAGTAGAATCAGCTATTCAAGCGGTTCCAGCATGCTTTTGATTTTTTTCTATCAATACATTTGATTAAACTGTGCATATTGTGCTAAAAAACTTAAGTTCTGTAATTTTGTCTGTTATATGTACATATTAATTAAAGTATTCGATGGTTTTTAATATTAAAATATCAAAAACCAAAACTATCGTTAAGTCAAGCTTTCGAAAAGTCGAAGTTTTCCGTCGGTCTTTTTACATTCGAGCTATCGCAAATCGAATGTATGTTTAAAAATATCATAGAAATGGCAAGTAAAAAAAAATCATATCATCGTTTTGCTTTTGCAAGCACAAAATAAATTTTGTACGGAACTCTCCCCTGCTAGGATTTTACAAAATATCAACAGTGTTGATATTTTGTAAAATAATCTGTTCCCCATTTTTTTTTAAATTAGTTTCACAAATTCATGTGTAGATATTTGAGGAGTTTCTTTCCCTATTGCATGTATTTGTTAAATGTTAAAAATAAATTTTAAAAAATAATAATAATTTGAATTTTGGCTGCTTGATGAGTTCGAATTAAGTTATTCACGATCATGAATTGCGATAGGATCCTACTCGTTGGGTTTCTTGTTTCTACAAATGGAATGAAATGGAAATGACCAAGAAATTTGCACCCGTCATAATATGACTGTTGATTTTTTAGAATAGGTAATACGAGGCCGTAAGAAAGATAAATATTTTATGGCCGAATCTGACCTTTATCATAAAAATTATTTACTGCGCGAACACTTTATAACAATTGAAAAATATATTGAAGTAATAGCACCTGGGATGCTGTAGGTAAGGTGGGAGCCTGGGGGTGGGGATAGAACCTGAGCTAAAGTGAACGCTCTCCGGTCTGTGCGCCTTCCGATGTGTGTGTGTACACCCAAACCTGTTTTTGTGCGGACTTTTTTTTGTGTAGTTTATAAAAATTATTTATAAAACGAGCGAAAATTATTTATCAAACGAGTGCTTGGTAGTATCATCAAGGGTCGACAGGTGCATCCGATGGGAAGTCACTGTGACTTTCCAAAAATTTCTTAATTCGGGAAATTTTTCGGGAGTCGGCAAAATTATCATCGCTTCGTTTATTTTGATTTCGTTTAAATATAATGTTTTGGGTATTTTCTACGTGAGACTTTTTTTATGCAGTCCCTATGCACCGCATAAAAAAAATATTTTTTAACTCAGTTGAGAAAACTTTTTAAAGCTACTGGTGAAGTTTCAAGCATTTTTTTTACACGATTTTTTTATGCGGTCCCTATTCACCGCATAAAAAGAGGATTGGGTTTATATGTATACATTTTTTTAATGCTCAAAGCGTGTGAAGCAACAGGGTCGTTTCCGAAATTTTAAGGTTTTTTTTTTTTTTGAAAGAACATTTTTAAAATCATAGGATCTGATCATTTTTTAAAATAACTTGACTAAGTTTAATATTTAAAAAAAATGCATTAATCGGTGCGCTTTCATTGTTTACGCTTCTGCCGATGACATCACAAATGATGAAATGCCATTCACTGATGCCACTCACAGAGTACAATATTCAACTAGTTTCTTTACTCACAAGTGTTGGCAACTATATGATTGATAGTAAGCGTAGAGTGCAATATGTAATTCGCTTCTTGATCATCATAACGTAGAAACGCGGTAGACAGATGCGCCAAAGTACAAGTCATTTGTGACGCCATAAAGACCACGCCTTATTTTCAAAATCGGACATTTAAAAGAATTAATTAAAAACTAAGCTTCGGGAAAATGAAAGTTTTTTCTAGCTCCATGTTATTTTTATTTATTTTTTGATATGCTATGAATTTCCTTTTGTAAGAAAAAAAATCTGCACTTTTTCGAAATAGCTCTTGTGCACTAAGCGTTTGTGCATCTCTATTGTGCACTAATATACTACTAAAATCTACACTAAAGTTATTATAACATGAGATGTGCTAAAAATGGAAGGGGAAATAGATAAATGACATTATTTTGGTGTCCGTACAATATTGGTGCGAGAACCACGGACCCGTCGTAGAACCATGTATTAGTCACACTCTGATTTTAAATGTTTTTAAAATTATGTTAATGGTTCATTTTCTTAAATTGCCATCATATTTTAAACTTTTCTATTGTTCTTCTTCATTTGAAAAAGAATATTCCAAACCAGGCCTGTCAAGTGGGGATATCACGGTGGGGAGGAGGTAATTATGACACCCCTAAATTTTACAAACATACTAAAATTAGGCATTTTGCTCGTATTTTGTTGTTTTTCCCCTATACAAAACCTTTGCCCCCCCCCCCGCGAATTTTTAAATGTCGGGCCTGTTCGTACGTTTTTAATTAGATTCTGTTCGTTGTAAAATATACACTACATTACGAGCGAAAATAATGGCAATTGTTAACGTAAATTCCTATACCCCCCCCCCCTCTAATCCTCATCAGGGTCAAAAGGGGCAATGAATGACCCTCTCAAGTTTTGAAAAATGAATGTATTTACAGATTGCGGAACGTGTTTTTTTTTTTCGATGTAATTTATTGAGCAGAAAAAATTCGCATGTAAATGAGCATGCAAAATTAGAAGTGAGGGCTGCCTGCCATATATCATCAATCTTAGAACTGTTGTATCCAAAAAGGAAACCCCAGGGGATTTTCAATAAAAAATTTGAAAATTATTTGCAAAGCTTTCAAAAAAAAAAAAAAAGTTTGAAAAAATATATTAAGAATTACGCATTAATATTAAAAAAAAATCATATGTTTTCTGTGTTTAGTTAAAAAATTTTATTACACGCAATTTTTGATATAATATTAAAATAACAATAAGAAATGCTCTTCACCTTTGTAATACAATGTTTATTCAGCACTTTTTCTCTTCATTCCTTCTTTTGAAAGTAAAATTTTCGTCAAATGACGTACGCCCGATAATAAGTCGAGAAATCACGTATTCACAGATGCCAAAGCGCCAACGCTCACAATCACGCCAAGTGGAAACAAAAACAGGGGTAGCCAGTGGCGCCCTCTTTGTTGCCATGAGTTTCAGCGATTGCCACGGCCGTTAAGTATTCAGTGGGGCCATGCATTGAGATAATATTTCCGATCATTTCCATACAATTAAAATCACGAGAAATACGCAGACGACAATCTAGTACGATTTATCTTTCTTATTGTTGCATTAATAAAGCTATTTTTATTCGAAAAAAAAAAAAAAAAAAAAAAAAAAAAAAAAAAAAATCAACACCTCTTGGAGCGATTGGCGTCAAAATTGAACCGACGCCTGTTTACATATGGATTCACATATATTCCAAATTTCAACCAGAACGTAGCGTTACTTCTTGAGATAGGGAATTCACAATGGAAAAAAAGAACGGGTGATTGCGCTACCCCCTTTTTAGCTGTTGACACCAAAATAAAATCAGCTCTTATACCCACTAAAGGCTACTTGCCGATAAATTTTTCTTTCATTCCGTTTATTATTTCTTGAGATACAGCAGTCACAATTGACGACAAAAAACGTTCTTTAGCTCAACCCCCGTTTGAGTTATTGACACCAAAATTGAATCAGCACCTGTTCCTTATAATGGCAACATATGGACTAAATTTTGTTTGATTCCGCCAGTTACTTCCGGAGGAATGGCAAGCACGCGCAACTCAAAAAACGTCCCATTGCTCCAACCCCTTGGAGGAATTCGCGCCAAAAACCAATAGGCACAAGTTCACATAGCGGCACATATGCGTACCAAATTTCGTCCGATTTCATGCGGTAGTTTTTGCTGTAGAGCGGCCATAAAAAACTGGCCACACACAGACGTGACACACACACACACACACACACACACACACACACACACACGTACACACAGACAGACATACATTTTACAAAAATAGTCGAAATGGACTCAGTACACCTCAAAACGTTCGAATCCGTCAAAATTCGAAATTCGAAAATTTGCACGACTCCAATGCTTTCTTCTATATATTAGATATAGAAGAAAGTAAAAACTGTTTAATCAATTACATGCTTCAAGGTTTTATACACATTACGCAAAAGCATTGTTTCTTAGAAAAACTTTGCTCTACGATATAAGTATATGGAGCTGTATTGGTTATTCTTACCTCAAAAATGTACGGTTTTACTCTTGGATTTAGACATAACTCACTCAAGTACGCGTTTTTTTATTCTTTTTTCATATCATTCAAATGAGACGGGGTATCAAAATGACATCTTTATATCGATTATTGTTTCGTACTTTTTTTTTTTTTTTTTTTTGCATTAGTGTAGGAGCGGTATCTATATCACGTTTAAACTTTTAGTTACGTTTTAAGAAAAGTTTCTCCCGTGGCCATGTAAAGGGCAGTAGCTGCTAATATTTAATGTTTTCTCGCATTTTTGTGTTTCTTACTTTGTTTCGTACTTACTGTGTTCGCAAAAAAAAAAAAAAAAAAAAAAAAAAACCCTCAAAATACGGCCTAATTTTAAATATTACTCACTCCCGAATGAATGTTGAGTGTTTTTTTTTCGACCTTATCGCATGTTTATATAAGTCTAAGAACGTATGAACGCCCGAATCATCCATTTTGACTTATGTGCGTATGTATGTATGTATGTATGTATGTATGTGTGTGTGTGTGTACGTATGTATGTATATACGTATCTCGCGTAACTCAAAAACGATTTGTCGTAGAAAGTTGAAATTTGGTATGTAGACCCCAAAATGGCCTAGTTGTGCACCTCCCTTTTTGGTTGTACTCGTATGCTCCTAAAGGTGTCTTTTACACCTTTTTGGGGGAAAATCAGTGTTAATATCACTAGTTACATAATGTTTGGTGAACACTTGGCGATTTATGACGAAGTTTTTGGTAAACTTGGTATTATATCATCGCAAAATTGGTGAAAAATTCGGCGGAAAAATTAGTTTTCAAATTCGGCTTCAATTTGGCAAAATTGGCGATATTTAGAGAGTTATCCATTAAACCACGTTAAACTTGTCAATGTTGCGAAAATTAATCTCTGTTATACGCTTTTTTGCATCGGTTCATGACGAACTAGGAGTGAAAATATATAAAGTGTTCCTTGCTTACTCCAAAGTACTTTTATCAATAATTAAGGGGTCTAAGGACCTTTAAACTTCAAAATTTTCGATTTTCTGGAAAAAATATATGTTATGCACAGTTTAATTCTGAACAATTTTATTCCTTATTTATTACTATACGCCAAAAACTTTTAGAGTTATTGTAAAAATGCCTAAACTTTCCCCATAGCGATTTATGTTAACAGTAGCTGTTTAAGCCTCTTTTTCTCAGGTGCCGGTTTCTTCGGTTTTCTCGTTTTGCGCGCATGATATCTCAGAAAGTTTCTTATATATGTCCGTAAAACTTTTAATGTATATTTATCTGGTTTATATTTATGACCTGAACCTAAATTAATTTATTTTTTTAAAATTATTTATTTATTTTTTTGAAATTTGGTAAGTTAATATCGAAAATTTCCAAAATTTTGGGTAAAAAAGTATTTATTTTTAAATATTAACTTTAATTTTTTAGTTGAAATTTAGGTTCAGATCGTTAAGATGTATCAGACAAACATGCATGAAAAGTTTTACGGAAATATATAAGAAACTTACGGAAATATCATGCGCGCAAAGCGAGAAAACCGAAGAAATGGGCACCTGAGAAAAAGAGGCTTAAACAGCTGCTGTTAACATAAATCTCTACGGGGAAAGTTTACGCATTTTTACAATAACTCGAAAAGTTTTTGGCGTATGGTAATAAATAAGGTCTGAAATTGTTCAGAATAAAATTATGCATAACATATATTTTTTCCAGAAAATTGAAAATTCTGAAGATTAAAGGTCCTTAGACCCCTTTGGTGTAAAAGGTGACGCACACATCAGCTCGTTCATACATTAGCTTTTATCGTACAAACGTGCTGATGCTTTTGTCCGTATGCTTGTTAGGAGCAGAAACATAAGCCACTGTTTCATGGACCTTTTCTACTCCTAAAAAACCTGCTTTTAACCACATTCCGGTTATCTGCCAGAATGTGGATATTTTTTCTCCTGCTATCGATTGGAATCAAAGCGAAGTTTTAAATTAGAATACACTTAGCAAAACGAGTTTGTTTTCTAGCTGGGAATAGCCGCAAGGAAAGCTGAGTAAAACCGCTTTCTCGGATAGAGGTTACAAACGTTTTTTACATGTGAACGGTGTATTTTCTATCCTTTTTTTTTCAGAGTTGGAGCGGGAAAATGCGACTCATAAAGGTATCATGTAAACGAGGCTATTGGTCTTTGAATATGTATACTGTATGGTAAAATCATCCGAAAGTTAAGTGTACTTTTTTTTCAGATAGGTTTTTTTTTTTTTGGGGGGGGGGGGAATTTTTTAAGCCTTTAAAGTTTAATTTTTTTTTTTTTTTTTTTGCATTTTTGTCATTACTTTAAATATAAATTTCCTTTTTTTTAAACAATAAACAATTATCCAATAATTTAAAAATAAAAATAAATATCCCACTCCACAGTCACTCTATGCTGAAAAATCAATGCTTTTGCATGACACACAATATTGATACATATGAATGCTGCCCCCTTATTGTTAAAAAAAATGCAAAAATATTGAGTGAAATTAGAATGTACTATTGATTAATAATTCATTAATTATACATTATAGAAGATTAGATGATCACCAAATATGAAGTCGTATACCAAATTGATTCTATAACATATACTTAAAGGTGAAGCTAATTAAAAAAAAGCTTACTAAGTCTCTAAGTAGCAATATCGTGTATAATCAAAGTTGATTTTACACATTTAATGCGTCAGATCTCAAATTCGTTCAAAACTTTTCTCATACTTAAAAAAAAAAAAAAAAAAAAAAAAAAAAATCGGTGTGTTAATCGGAATTGGGACCGTCATAATGAAAAGAAGCCATGTTGCTCTTTGGCATTAAGAGAACTCGGTTTTTAAAAGAACATTAATTAGAACTGTCTACTTATTGACTGAGTACTGAATTGCATTGTAAAAAGCTTTCATATACACTCTGTCACAAAAAAAAGAAGGTAGAGTCCGTGTCAATTCAACCAGGGCCGTACCTTGATAGACTTTAAAATATTTTAATGTAACACATGTTAAAACAGTAGGGGTGTATTTTGGGTAGGGGCAGGGCATATTTTGGTTTGATCCAAAAAAATTCTTGGGCCGAAATACAGGGCGCCAAAAAAGAGGGCCCGGACATCATTTCGAATTTCCGATTTCTTTATGGCGAGACTGGAACAACATATTTTGTTATGGTTAGTTTATCTAAGAGGTTATTTTTTCTGTTTAAAAATATATGAAACATTTTAAAATATGTATTTAAGTTTTCTTTTGCAAAAAAATAAATGAATAAATAAATATTATTTTCATTTTTCTCAAAAATGCCAATTTTAAAATTTTTCATTTTTTTTACTGTTGATTAGTACCACTGAGCACTACATTCCCTGAAAAGGATAGCTTTCCATATTTCGTTTAAATAATTTTAGTAGCATGTGAAAAAATGATTGTTTTTTCAGGAACTCTGTATGTAAAGGTAGAATTGATCGCTCAAATTTTCATATTGCAGCAAGTGGCCAAAAAAAAATTTAAGTTTAGCTACATAGCGAAATTTTCATTTTAGAAAGAAAATAAAAAAAAAAAGTAAAGGGGAAAAAAATTATCTCTTATTTTTACTTTTTGAAATGTGTCCATTATTTTCTTAAGATTAGCTTTCATAAAATACGCTTCGAAGCGATGATTGTTACGAACTTAAGAAAGAGTATTTTATTGGAAGCTATTTCTAAAATGAAACAATAGTTTTTTCGTCTAATAAGAGTCAGGACAATCATGATTACGCACTTTTTTCTTTCTTTCTTTTTCCATTCTTTTTGGTTTCTTTCTTTGAATAAGTATGAAACAAATCTATCTTAAAACTAATGGAAAAAATGTTCAAATTTCTCTCTCACTTTACGTTTTCACATATGAGGCAGCGAGAAGCAAAGGGATGTAAGTGGGCATTTTCAAGTTTTGAGTAAAACAAGTTTTAAATTCCGGTCCCAGGTAGGCTTTCATTGCAAAGTTTTTCTAAATAATGCTGTATAGCAGCACCTACCGGGGCTACTAATTCTATACTGTTAAAAAATTCCGAAACGTTACTGGTTATTTACGCGGAACGTTTCGGGATTCTAGAGGTTTTCACCTATTTCCTCGTAAAATCAAGAATCTTCGAAAAAAAGTTTCCTGAATTGCTAAAAGATGCGCGAATGCAGACTTCTCACTGGTGTGAAAGATTTTTTGCTACCAGTTAAAAGATTGATTGAGCGTGCTTATTAAGTGTATCGGCTTTAGCTTGATTACGGTCTGTCCAGATTGACTAAGCTCCCCCAACTCCCCCAATGGGAGCAAATATGTCACTGGATCGCTGCAGCTTTGCGAGGCAAGAAATGCCGGTAAGGAATATGCTTGGTTCTTGCTTGCAATTTTCGTGTAGCTTTGGCCATGGTTGCTCTAATGCTTCACTGAGAAAAATGAAGTTTTCAAAAATGAGTACATTAATGCTTTCAAATTTTCTTGAAACTTTTTGTTTCAAATATGAGTACTCATGTTTTCAGATAGTGTGCTGAATTATTTCATACTCAAAAATGAGTACATAATACTCAGTTTTGAAATTATTTCATATAAAAAATGAGCACAAACACCTCAAAAATGAGCACACATGTCGATTTGAGTATTTGAATGTTTCAAATATGAATACGATGTAGTCGGAGCCATTTTGACTCGCGATATGTTCAAATTTGAGTACTTGTTCGTCATTTTTGAAAATGTTGTTTTCAGATTATTCTGGAGCTTTCTTAGAAAGTCGGGAAGATTCTAATCAAATACATCAAATCTATTTAATTTGTCTAGAAGGTTCACAACTGGCTTTAAACAGGGGAGTTTTCCCAATATTTTAGAAAGGTTACTGACTTTTATCGGAAAACGTTCCTGGTTTTTGTGAGATATGTTACTGGTTGAAATTGGGCACATCAGCTACCTATTATTTTCCAAGAACGTTTCTGAATCGTTTTTACAAAGAACCTCTTGTTCCGTAATAGAGGAAAGATTCACCTTACAACTGAACTGGTTATCTTCTAATATTTAATTTTGGCACTAGCATCCCTTTGCTTCTCAGTGCCACATATCGCTGCATTATTTTTATATGAGTTTGAATAATTGGGGCATGTAGCAGTTTCTTTAAAAAAGAAATATAATGGCGACTAGCAAACGTTTTCAAATTGCTACATTTCATTTATTAGGGTAGATCAGGGTACGTTTACGCGGATTTTTTTTAATGAATTTTCTCATTTTTATGTTTCAATTTAGGAAATTTTAGACACTGCGGTTTTACGAAGCAATTAATGGAGTCTAAAATGGTATATTCAGTTGTTGCTCAGTCTGTGTTTTTAACCGTTAAAAAAATGATTTTTGAGTCACAGTTGGATGCGTTAACTTTCCCTGGACACGGGTCACGTTTACACGTATTTATTTTGATACCTAACATGGTTCTGTTAGTGTTTTGAACATAATGTCTTACCATTGTTAAAATATAGCAAATTTATTACAGACTGAATAGTGTATAAAGTTAAAGCTGAAGGGGCATGAAGGCAAGACTATATGATTGTAAGCTATAAGATACGAATTTGTTACTTATTTATAAATTAAATGGTAATTTTCCAAACTAAATAGCCTGAGCATACTAAAAAGTTTTGAGACAGTTCGGAGCGAAAAAAGTGCCAGGGGTACATTGAAGTAACACACAGTAAGAACGTGCGTAAAGGTGCTCCGACGTCAACGCGTAAACTTGTCCCACTGCAAAGTTTGGATTTTGATGGGGGAAAAAAATAATTGATTGGAAAAAATTATAATAACATTTAAGTTCATACAAATACAATTATCAAAAAAAGGATAAATTTCAGATTATTCTTATATGTTTGTTCTTTATTAACGAAGAAAGATTTGTTCGCAATAAGCTTCAACACGTTCAACACAAAATTTACACAACTTGATAGAAAACAGATTATTTTTTCTGCATGCTAGACCGAAACACGACTGATGCTCAAAAACTTGTGAGAATATTTGCTACGGAGCAGCATCAATCTGTATGACTGTTGGCTCTCCAGTTCTAGTGTGTCGAAAGTTTCTGTCTTTTAATCATTATTTTGTTCAGTGTCAAATTTGTCCGGGTCAGTAGCATATTTTTGCCCTTTCGACAGGCTTCTTTCATTTTTATTTTACTGTATATCATATTCATATGTAATATTATTCTGCTAATTAAAATTTCTGAATTATAAATTTTTTCAAAATTTATATTGTCTCAAGTATACATATTAACTTTGCGCAAAATCTAAAATAAATATTCATAATTAATATTTATAGTAACCATATTAAGAAATACTTCAAATATATTACATCAATAATGCTGCGATTAACACTTAAAGTACTGAAGTAAAATTTACTTAAATTATACTAAAATGCAAAAACATACTTTAATCCTGCCCGCACCTTCAAAATTTTAAAGGGGAAAGGGTTAATTCTGCCGTGGGATGTTAAAGCGCAATATCTGTAGAAATGAATTTTTGAGACATTTGAAGAAACTCGTTTTGGATCCCAAAAATGGAAGCGTTTCAATATGACGCCCTGTTCGTGCTTATTTTTCAGCGAAAGCCAAATAAGCTATTTTGTACACTAAAGCTAAAGCAGAGGTGCTTACCCCCCACCTAAGGACTAGGGCTCACCCCCCTTAATGTTACGAAGTTCCCCCAAAAGAAAGAGCTCCCTCAAAATGAGAAAAATACCCCTCAAACCGTCCCTCCCCCTAAAAATTTCAATGGCGTCAAATTTCAAAGTCTGTGCCACAATCCCGCCCCCCCCCTTTAGGTGGACATTTTTGGATAAAATACAGAATATGGAAAAAAAAAATGCTGATACTACGCTTTACTTTTGCACGACATAAATATGCAAAATGCTTATCATGCCAAAAAGCAGTAGAAAACATACCCACATACACGTAGCTAGAGTTGGAAATAGTGTGTTTGGGAACTCACCTTGGGGTGTAGGGGAGTCGCCAGATAAAAAGTTGGTTTGAAATCAATTTGCATTATATTGGCGTTGTTTTTACAAAAAAAAAAAAAAAAAAAAAAACAAATATTTTCGGTGACAGCGTTTTCCCGCGAGCGTCCCCCTTCCCTACCTTACTACTTTTACAAGTACATGTTAAAGTTGCAAGTACATTTTTGTTAAAAACAAGGTGGGTCAACCTTAGCCCCTTAACACCCCCCCCCCCGAATGTGGCGGGATTTTTCAATCATAAATAGTGAGATAAAACTTTGATCAGATTTGTTTTTTTAATCTTGATTTAAAATTGTTCCTCTGGAAAAACTTTCAGCTTCATAAGTTTGATAGTGGTTCTTAACTTTGACGCACACAGGTAAAGCAGAAGTGCCTATTTCCTCCAAAAGTGAAAGTGCTCCGCTTCCACACTAAAATCTTGAAAACCCCACAAAACAAAAGCCCCCCCCCCAGACGAGAAAAAAAATACCCCTGAAAACAACCCCCTAAAATTTTGAATGGTGAGTCTGCCACGATTCCCTCTTCCCCGGGTTATACACCCATGAGTAAAGAATCAACTTAAAACATCTGTCACGCGTGTTGGTGAAGACCAAAAACGGCAATGAGATATCGTGTCATATGCAGATTTTCTATTCGCGCCGTGCCTACCATTTTTGAACAAAATTCGCTAAATTTGGCGACTTAACTTAAAATTTCAACTAACTTTAAGACCTCACATTTCGATAACGAGGTCGTGAGGGCACGTAATTCAGAATTATCGCGTCATGAATTTCATTCATCACGAGTGATGAAAATCAATGTATTACGTATCTCTTGTTCTACCAATCAGAGAGCGAATAAAAGAAGTCTAGCCACAATGCAGTGAAAGCAATAAGTAATCTTGATTGTTGAAAAAAAAAAGTTCGAAGCAGAATTTTCTTTTATTAAAAGCTAAATGGACATTCAAATAACTAATTGTGGAAAAATTATACAGAATCGATGATTGCCCTCCTTTGAACTATTATTTAATTAACAAAAATATGAAACAATACTAAATAGTATTAATGAAATATAAACGTTGGAGCAGAATTTTCTGCTGTCAAAAGCTTAAAATAGACGTACAAATAATTAATGGGTTAATAAAAGCCTACATAACCGTTAAGTATACTTCTTTGAATTAATATTTAATTAGTAAACATTGGAAACAATGCTAAATATTGTAAATAAACTGAAATCATCGGTCGACTTAGTTTAAAACCCAGTTTCAAACTGAAATAAACATTAGTAAATTATTATTTTACAAGCTAGCGACAAAACACTAAACAACGAAAAAAAATGTAATCGGTAATGACATGTTACTGTGGCACGTTTGGGACATTTTATTGACAAGTTAGCTTTTTTTTCTCTTTGATCGATAAGCTGATTAGTAATTAAACTTTATTTTCTGAGGAGTTGATTGATCATGTGGCTAATTTCTTCTCAGCACGAACACGTATTATTTTCATTCTTCTAATATGATTGATTACTGCGTGCAAAGTTTGAAATATTATGAACTATTGAAAATAAACATGTATGTCATTATTCTTATTATTATTATTACAGCCGAACTTGCTTAAAACGAGCCCTGATTTAACGAGAGCTCAGATTAAGCGAGGAAACCTAACATTTTCGGTTGGTACAATGTTAAATCTATGAAAACATTTCTCGCTTTTAACGCGGAACCCGGCTTAGAGCAAGCAAAATGTTTGCATTCCAGAAAATTTGTGCTGATTTCCACCTCAGAAAAGATTATCCTAGTTTTGGAAAAAATCCACAAACATTTTGAATTCAGCCGACAGTAAGAAATAAGGCATACATCCTCAGAACAACAGCCCTCGACATTCTCGATGTCTTGTAAAGTGCAGAAAACTTCAAACTTTTTTAAAGCCACGGACATAAATGACGATGTTTTTCGGGCAACACGTTTCTCGGAAACAAAAAAAAAAAAAAAAAAAAAAAACAGTTTGAAGCAAATAACCTGCGTCTTGGGTGCTGTACAGAAATAAAAAAAAAAAAAAAGATTATTTTTTTTCAGGAATCCATGTTTTATGAGCACTAGTTTATAACGAGCAAATATTGAGGTCCCTTCATCATCATTATAAGCAAGTTCGACTGTATTATTATTATTGCTGTTAATAATAATAATAACCCGGTAATAATGACAAAAACAGTTATGGTAGTTGTTCTTAATAGTTACTTAATTGTTATTATTGTATTTGTTACAATTATTTTTATTTTTTATTGCATTTTAATATTATTATTATTGTTATTACAGCACATAAAGTAAATTCCGAAGTGGCAAAGAATATTTCTGCTCTTTTTAAGGGTTTTACCTGTTATTCCACCAGTTTCGTAGGAAAAACAAGTATATTTGAAGAAAAATTTCTGAATTCAGTGAACTCGCTTATTTTTTTTTTTATATAAACACATCCTCTCTTTGCTTTGACGCCTCTTTTAGGGATGTCCAACTTAAGGAACAACCAAAGATAATCAGCGTATCTTCCCACTGGTAGCCAACAATATTTAAGCATCCAAGCAAAAGGACCCCGCAAAAAATACTACGGTTTCATTACGAATAATAAAGATAAAACGTAGGAAAGGATAGTCTTACTTGTAAACATACAGCTCTTAATTTGATTTAAAAAGCAAGACTTCACAAGTGTTTTCTTAGGTGATTTAGGAACAAATCATTTCTTATGTTTCTTAATTTATTTGCAATTAATCAGACGACTTCACAATTTATATTTTCACTTCATTCAAAAATTTTTAATCTTTCTCTGTTAATTGTAATATGCTCGAACCTGAGGAAATCTTTATCATCACAATATGAAGTCAATTGTTACTTTATATTATGATACTTAACAGCTTTTTATATTAAAAGGTATAAAAATGCACAGTCAAAGATGAAATTTCCGGTAATAAAACTCAGAAATGAAAGAAAAAATATCACATCCGTTCAAATACATTGAGCACAATACAATGCTAAAAACGAAAATGATTGGAAAATACTCTGCCATTTCGTGGTTAGATGTATTCATTAACTGGATTAACAGCCGTTTTTTATTTCAATCCCTTGAACCAGAATCATCAAAGATCTCACACGTTTTTCTTCTTGACTACACATGTCAATAACCTTATATAAGTTGGCATACAGACTTTTCACCGTTGTAAAATATATTTTTAGTTGCCAGTATCAAGATAAATTCAGCTTCTTAATAGGTTTTTCCCCTTAAGCTCTTTAAGAGGTCCTGCAGATTGACTGAGACACAGGCGGAAGCAAAATACAGTAGCTGGATACTGTCGCTTTGCCACAGTTGCCGGCAAATGAGCTATTTGATATTTTCTTGCCACTTTATAATTTCCACTTGATTCGCTCAAATGCTTTCAGAGCCTTCCTAGTAAATCACGAGGTTGCTAGAAGCGTACTTGAAATCTATCCAAATCTTCTTGATATTTTTTATTATGCAGTCCAGAAACTCGATTGCCTTTTTATGGGAAATAATCATGTGTTAAAGTATTTACACATGTGTAAAAGTATTCAGAAACCTTCATGGGAAAGGTTTCTGAATACTTTAACACATGACTGCTTCGCCGACAGCCTATATATGGACTCCCTGCGATAAGCTAATTATTTGAAACAATTTGAAGGAAAACAATTTTATTGGACTTTTTCATGAATAATACAGCATACAAAACAAATTCTATATATTTTTTTCTAGAAATTTTCCACACTGATATTTTTCAAAGCAAGGGACAACACATAAGGAACAACACTTTGATCGCTCGGAAGACTGCTTGCTTCAGAAAATGTTTTCACAGCAAACGCAGTAGTGGCGCCATTTTGTGTTCTCTTTTTGAACCTTGTCTGAAAGCCAATGGAACCCGCTGAAAAAATATAGCAACATGTTGGCTTGAGGACGAGTTATCTCGTCCCTAGCGCATACAGCATAATTCTGGAGGACGAGTTATCTCGTACCTAGCAGTCGATGTGTTAAGATTCCAGATGGACTTCAGGGAGGTTACTACTCGTAATTGTTAGTGGGTAACTTGACCTTTTTTTGTATTGGCCAGGTATTTCACTGCACAAATTAGGCATACCAGTTACCAAGTATTAATCATTAACTTTCCTGAATTTATTTTTTAAAGTCATTCACGAATCTTAATACGTGTTATACAAAATATTTGTATTGTACAGAAGTCTGTTAAGTTGTTAGTAGAAAAGAAGAAGTCTGTTATCATCATTTATTAAACAAGATGTATCTGCTAGGATGATGATCGTCGGAAAAAGTCAATCCTTGATCAGTTAGAATAACTTCACATTCATAGAAGTACATTTAAAAGTATAACAATTTGATCCTATGACTATCTACATTTTATTAGAATCTAAAATTAACTGTTTAACGAATAATTTGGTGATCCTATGCAAGTAAAATTGTTCATGAAACAAACCTTTTGATTGTACCAGTAGTTCTTGCTGTTCATTTTACAAGAATCTCACTAGGTGGCTGCCCCCCTCCTTCACCGGAAGCGGATATCTTCAACCGGGGAAGGGCCTTCGTTCTTAGATTCTATTGAATCGTGACTAAAGAAAGCTGCTGATATTAAATTTGTACGAAGGAAAGCAATGGTTTCACAAGTGTGCCTAAATGCGTTCCTAAACTGCGTTCAAATGTGCCAACACATAGTTCTCAAATGTGTTCCCAAGTTTAAATTTAACATGCATCCTTAACCAGATACAATCGGAGTATAAATCAGTACACATTTTTTTTTTTAGCGGGGCATATTCGGAACGCATTTTAGGGCATATTCAGGGAACTGGAACACTTTTTCCGAATTTAAGTGTTCCACATGTTTTTCCAATGTGTACTGTGTGTGCATGGTATCAGTAAAATAAAATAACATTATATATATATATATATATATATATATATATATATATATATATATATATATATATATATATATATATATATATATATATATATATATATATATATATATATATATATATATATATATATATATATATATATATATATATATATATATATATATATATTTTTTTTTTCAAAAAAAAGTTTTTTGCTTTTTTCTTCAAAGTTTTTCAGTTTATCAAACCTAAAGCTTATGATACTCCATTAGTTAATCTGCTTGTCTAAATGACACTATCATGAGAAAGAAAATCCTGTGTATCGCTTTTGTTGACATACTATTTATAAATATTTGTTTTGTCAATAGTTTTTGATTGAAAAATTAAAACGGTATATCCGTTTACACTCAGAGGCAAAGAAAGAAAATTTGACCTGAATCCAACAATAAGAAGTTATTGATCTTCTCATCGAAAATGCATCAATCTAGATTTGAAGTCTCATCCATCAAAGTAATATCAGAAAATGGAAAGTCAAGTTCGATGCAAAATTTCAAAAAATAGCACTGTTATCTTTAAAACCATATCAGCGCCAGCTTTGGCTAGATGCAAAATACACTGATTTTATTTTATTTTAAAGCCGCTTTGTCGCCGTAATTACGAGCTTTGTGTTAATTGTATTACTTTGGCACTTAAGTTAAAATGTCTGTCAAGTATATTATAAGTACATTGATGTTTTACACAAATATGTAGTAAAATAAACATAATGTAAAAAGATTACAGCAGGAGGAATAACATTTAATTACGACGTTTCTTTAAATTGAGAGAAAATAAATTATTTTTACAAATGCTACGTACGGTTATTGTATGAACGCATGGTAGTGTAGGAGAACTTTTTAAATGAAGAGACGATAAAATTAATATAGAATTTGGAATGAAGTCATTATTATAGTAAATGCGTAAAAAAATAAATCAGCAAATATTTAGATAGCACTATCATTTTTTTTCCTCTTTTAAATCAACCAACTACTAAAGCAACCTGAATATACATAATGCAATGGTTATAATGGGGTAGTTTGCAAAAATTTAAAAGTTTTTTTCTGAAAGAGCTTGCTTAAAAACGTAGAATCTGACCATTTTTTAAGTAATTTGCTTAAGTTTAATATTTAAAAAAAATACATAAATCGGTGCGCTTATTTGTTTATACTTCTGCCGATGACATCACAAATGATGAAATGCCATTCAGTGTGGCCATCCACAGAGCAAAATATTTAATTTGCACCTTCACTCACACGTATTGGCAACGATATGGTTGATAGCAAGCATAGAGAGCAATGTTTAATTCGCTTCTTGATTATCAGAACGTGGAAACGCTGTAGAAAAATGCGCCAAAAGGCATCCTTTGTGACGTCATCAAGACCACGCCTTGTTTGAAAAATCGGACATTTCAAAAAATTAATTAAAAGATAACTGCTTGGAAAATAAAAGCATTTTCTGGACCTATTTTATTTTTTTTTAACTTATTCTATCACTTTCAGTGACTAAAAGTAGTACTTTTGACTGAAGAAAACAAATCCAATAGGCTTCTTTCTCACCGGTCACAATTTAAATTGAAGCTATTTTCCTCCAGTATGCATGCTGTTATTTCTAGTACTCAATTACAACGAACAGTTGTTTTCCTTAAAATAAAATTTCGAATCTAAGCAGGTAAAATGTACAAATTAAGAAACAGCAACGTTTATACACTACTCTGCCGTGGGAAGCAAAAGCGCAGTATCTGCAGAACTGCGTTTTTGATAGATTTGAAGAAACGCGCTTTGTATGTGATACTTACGTTACACTTGTTTTGACGCTTTTTTTCGAACTGTATTTTCTGCGAAAACCAAATAAGTAAAGTAAGCATGAAAAATAAAGCTTAAGTATACTAGTTGACAAAAAAAAATGATAATAACAAAAAAATTAATTTGAATTTTGAGCTCTTGAATTCAAATTATGTTTTTCGCAATCACGAGTGTGTGTGTGTTTATGTGTGTATGGGAGGGGGTTGTGTGTAGGGGGGTATGTGTATGTGTGTAGACATGTGTGCTTGTGTCTGTGTGCAGGTATGAGTGTGTGGGTAGTTGTGTGTATGAGTGTTTGTGTGTGGGAGGGAATGTGTATGTGTGTAGGCATATGTGTTTGTGTCTGTGTGCAGGCATGAGTATATGTGCTTGTGTATGTGTGTAGGTGTATATGAGTGTATGTGTTTGTGTGTGCGTGTGTTTAGTTGTGTATGTATGCGCGTGTGTGTGGGATATTGACGCAACCTGGAGACGGTTTTCGCTAGAGGAGTAGTATCGTGAGGCGGCCGGTCGACAGTAATGCTGCAGAGGGTGTTGGCGGAAAAATAAAATGATAGGACATCAAAACAGTCAAATGAAAGCAATAAGCAATCGTGATTGCTCAACAAGATGATTATTGATAGTAATAACCATAAGAGAATATACAGAAAAAGAATAATTGCTTTTAAATTTTAATGAGAACATTTAGCAGAAAACTGCAGTTATATAAAATCAATTTTTAACGAAAAATACATAATGAAAAAACATAAAACGTTTCAAAGCTTGTTGCTATTACAAATGTCGATCTCATTCTTCAAAATCAATACAAATAAAATTTAACTGCTTTCCTTTAAATTCATAAGTCTTGCCTTTCTACAAAGGAAAGAGTCAGAAACCAGAGAACAAATTCGTCGTGTTCGAACATTTATGGGAGCTGCTTTGGCAGTAAATTAAGAAAGACAGCCTTTTATTGCTAATATAATACGGATCGCAAAACTGCTTTTTAGAATTTGTGCTTCTCAAAGACTGAATCTGGCAGAAGTTAAATTAAACTTTACATCAGTTGAAAACAAGTATTGAAATATTTTATGCATGGTTGAGGAAAAGATTTGTTTACAAGGGTTGTTGGGATTTACTATTCAGAGACGAAAGTTTATAAATTTAAACTCTAAAACTTTAGCAACTATTTTCTTAAAGGTTATTCAGAAAGACAGAAAGATAGATCGATAGGTACATATTTTCTCAATTCAAAGCCCTACTTTGAGAGGATTGTAAGTAATTTTTTTCGCTGATTTTTTTTTTTTTTCGTTTTATTAACAAATAGTTTTCGTTTTCCACGAAATAGATATTTTTTGCACCTGGAAAGTTGTCTAATAACGAAGAAGTATGCGTTCGAACAATTCAATTAAAACTTTTCAAATTCAATTAAAAACTTTTATCTGATGCTTGGAAATAGATATTTAGTAAGCGGAAAAGAAGGTTTCCTTAGTTCTGAACGGAAGTACTTGTAAATGTTTTAATTACTTGACATCAAACCTACTAATTTTTAAAATTAGACTTATTTCGGCTTCGTTAAAGAAAATCTTCAACATTGAAAGGAAGTAAGGAAATGGATTAGGGGAAGGTTGCCGTCAATGAACCGGTTCCATGATTAAACCGCGAAGATATTTTCTGTACAAGAGTTTGCGCAGACGCGTAATCAGTTTTAGTACCTTCCTTTGTCTGAAAACAGTCTACTGCAGAGTCGTCAAGTAGTTAAAGTTATTTAATCATAATTTTAATCAGTTAGGAAAGATTTATTCCATTACCTTACTAATTATTGAGTTTTTTCATTTAGTTATAACAGGCTTTGAATATCGCTGATCAATTAAACGTGAACATCGACTTAAATGAGTGCCTTTTAAAGTACAACTGCCCATACCTCATGTTTTATCATGATTCGTCACATCATTAACACCTACAAGAATGTTAATGCAGTTGCGCATGAAAAGACCACTTGGCAAAGTGGTTCATTCATGGAAAATTTCAAATATTAGTGTAACTTCAGCTCAATTACCTTTGAAAGACGCTCAATTGTATTAAAATATATATGAAAATAAAAAATTGAAATAAATATGAAAACAATAATCTCAGTAATTCGTAAAATCCCTTATACTTTGTTATAATTTCAAGGCAATTTTTTTAATAAAATTGATTTAAAATTTAATACATATTAATACATTTTCAAATACTTTTGCTGTTCAAAAAAATTCAGTAATTAGTAAAATTTAGCCAGTGCACGAATGAGAGCATGCAACGTGTTATAGTAGCTTACAGAAATGGTGGTATGGACCTTAACGAAGTCTGCCGACAATATAAAGTTCTGAAAGCAACTTTAAAGTTTCCTGGAAGATTAAAAAAAAAAACAGTTTATTGTTACCTCAGCCACTTATTAAAAATTTAGAAAATAAGCCCTCCGAAATAATAATCTGATTAGTGAATCAAATTTTGATACTAAAGAAGAAGATTTTGGAATTACTTCTGAAAAATTAAGGTGATTGGCCTTTCAAGAGGATGAGAAAAATAACATGTCCCACAGATTTAATTGAGACAAAAAGTCTGTTCTATATTCTATGGTAGTTTGAGACTTAAGCTTCTGGTTTCAGTAATAAAATGGTCAAAATGTTCTCTGACATTTCAGAGAGCAAGTACAATATTGAGCCGAAAGAAAAATTTTAAAATTAATTTAACAAAATTCTCAACAGTTCAAAAGAGGATGCATATTAGCTAAAAACAGTTGCACAGGTTGGGAAAATATCAAGTGGTGAGCGAGGTTTGATGACAACAGCTGTGTGTTGTGTGAGTGATGGTGTTTATTTATGTTCCTCTCATCCGAAAATAAAGTTTAGAAAAAAAATCTATTTTTCGATAACTTATTCTTATTTATAATGTTTATTGAACACCTGTTATAACTATTTGTAAGTTACGCATTGATTTTTTAATATGAGAATGTGGTCCATTGATGGAAACTCGACGGTCCAACCATAGCAACCGGTAGCCATGAATGGATCACATGCTAAAATATTTATTTTTAATTTTCATTCTTCATTGTGTAAATTTATCATGAAAGTGAATATTATTTTTAAATCTATACTGAGAAATTGTTTCTATAAGTAACGTAACATTTGAGTAGGATTTCCTTTAAAAAAAAATCGAAAACTGTTATGTGGTTCATTGACGGCAACCTTCCCTTTGTGCTCAGAAACCAAAAACTATAAGGGCACGAAATACGGCGCTTTTATTTCGTTTTATTATAATTGCATTCTTAACTCATAATTAAGAAAATACCTTTTTTTTAAATTTTGCTATTAGAGGTTAAAACTGTAGGCAGAAATCTAAATTTGATTCAAATACTACATTTATATATATATATATATATATATATATATATATATATATATATATATATATATATATATATATAACATTCCGTAATGCATATGCATATTTGCATATTACAGGTTAAACAAAAGTCTTTAAGAATTCACTAGTTTAGTTAAGTTATCATTTAATTACCCATAACCTGCGATTAGGTATACTTGTCCAAGTACTTTACATTTAAAAAAAATCAAATCAACTTTCAAGCAATGATTCTTCAAACGCTCATATTTTTAATGGTGTCTAAATCAATTTTATTTTGCTTTCCCTCACTGCTTTTCATTTAAAAAACAAATATGAATATTTTACAATGATACACTATACGTTGAAACGTAATTGCCGAAACAGAAAACAGGCAGCACAAGTGCCCAAGGGAACACAACCGGAATAATGTACAAAGATAATATAGGCGGTACTTGTCTACGAAATATCATGGGGATACAAGTCATAGTTAACGAAATCGTGTAAGAATAGTTTCGTGTTCCTAATATTCCTTAATTTGCTTCTTTTGAATAAAAACAAGATAAAAACACTAATACATTTATTTTAAAATACTAAAATGACAAAAAGAAAAAAAAACATATGCAGGTGCAAAAAAATACAAATAATTTCAAACACATCTCTGAGGGTTTCTTGTATTTCGGAAATACTTTTCTGAAGTCACTGAATTTTACACTTTGACGATGTTGTTTTCTGGATAATAATTTGAGATGATTTTTGTTACTGAAACGTGACAACGCACTGTTGAGAAATTTCGTTTTATGTATATCAATTGTAATTTTGTAAAATAACTACCGCAAAACAATATTTTTATGCCTTCGTGACTTACTTTGCCCATAAATTTTACTTTCCATAACCCTACATTTTGCACCAGCCGACAAGTTTTCATCTTTTTTATCCTAGGTTTATTCTATATAACTAAAACTAAACGCAACAGCACAACATGCATTGAAGACAATGACTACATTGCTCATCTAAGTTTTCCTAAACGAGGGCCCTGAGGTACAAAAACAGCTGCTTCGGCCAGGTGGCCAGCTGAACATGAAGAACACGAGCTAAGCTTTAAAAGCTTGTACTCATTTTCTTGACCCACTAAAGGAATGTAAGGTTGAGTTGGCAATAAAGGGAAATAACCAACATTTTGTAGCAGAAAATTACACATTACTACAGGCACGAGTTTTAGGGTTTCAGGAAATCTTTTTTGAAACAAAATAGTAAGCTTTTGAATCTAAATACTGTAAAGGATACTTTTACATCCAAAAACTCCATGTTTTGCATTGAAAAAAGGGTTCCTGGAGGCCTCGAAACACGTCTGCAGTATTCTGTAATTTTATGATACAAACGTTTGCTGCAGAAAGGTTCCTATATGTGTCGATCGTACCTGACCTGGCATCCCAGCCCGGGACTGAATAATGGGAGCGCAAAAGGCTAACTACCACTAAACCTCTGCGCTTTATCATATATTGCTATTTAAATATTATTTTAGTTATATTTTATTGCTAAATTCCTGACACTGCGCCTCTTAATCGCATCTGCTCCCTTCACCGACGAAATATTTTCAATTAAAGGTTCTTGAACATTAAAACCCAAACCGGGTAGGTCTCCCAAAGCGGGTAAGTCTTCGTATGTAATTTTCGGATCATAACAAAATATTACAATATGAGTATAAATTTTTGAAAAAATTCTTATATTATCATATTCTATAATTTTCAGATGTATTTTCATTTTGACTGGAATAGACTATATGTGTGTTACTATGGGAACATGGGGCAAAGTGAAATGGTGAAATATTTACTCTGCTTTTAACTCCACCTATCTGGAATTATTTTAAATATGTAATACCATGTGTAGTCTATTCCAGTCAGGAAAAAAATACCGTCGAAGATTGAAGCATTTTGTAATGCAGGCAATTTTTAAAAAACGACACTCATATTGTAAAATTTTGTTGTTAGTCAAAAATTAGTTTTGTTGCTAAAAAATGATAACGTTTTTGCTATTAACATTTTAAATATTAATTGAGACCTCCTAATATTCAATTCAATACTATTTTTTTAATATTAAGCTTATTTGTGTTTTAAATAAATAAATTGTACAATTAGTCAAGTACATACGGGGCAAAGTGGATGGGGCAAAGTGTTATAGTTTGTTTCATTTACTCACTCAATCATTTAGTAATAAAAAAAACCTAAGTTTTCATTTATTAATTAAGTCATTTACATTTCTGCATTTAGTAATTAATTATGTATTCATTCATTCACTTATTTTCTTATTCATTCATTTCCTCACTCGATCATTTACTTTTCCTTATCTATTAAATGATTTATTCATTTAATTATTACTTTATTGTTTCATTATATTTTCATTTGTTCATTCAATCTTTTATTTAATGCTTCTTTTCATCAAACATATGTTTTATAATCAAATAGAAAATATTTCAATTCAAAAATGTTTTATTTTTCACTTTGCCCCATGAAAAAAAGTGAAAATTTTACACTTTTTTTTTTTTTTTGAAGACTCAAATTTACGATGAAAAACAAAAATATATTGTTTCAACGCAAGTTTTATTATAAAATACAGTGTTCTTTCTTTATGTATTGTAATTTTCAAAACACTGTGGCGACACAAAATGCCAAACAAATGAACAAACCTGTGGATTGCTAGAAGCAAGAGAAACGAGTGAGTTCCACCGGAAGTCAAGGGACAAAGTGTCATATCCTAACTTTTAAATTTGTCGATGGATGTGTGAGCGACTTGTATCGGTTTTTACCTTTTTATGTTCTTTACAAAGTTATGAACTTTTTAGTCCTACGACAAATAAATGTTCGACAGTGTATTTTTTTACCGTAGAGCAATGTAGAACTAATACCAGCACTATCGCGGAAAAAGAATACCGACACCCTACATAGTTATAACATTACTAGATAGGTGTCTCTAAAATCGGAGTAAATATTTCAACATTTCACGTTGCCTCGCTATTTCACTTTGCCCCACATTCCCCTACTATAATTATAAGTGTAAAAATGTTAGAAAATAACTTTTTATAAACATTAACGCACTTAATAAATCTAACATTTTCTTAGAAAAATTGTAAAAGTGAAAAATAGCCGAAAATTACTCAGGCTAAACCTAAAACATAATACAAATATCCCATAGCTTCAATACAAAACGGAAATTTAAATCAAAAAATCCAATTTTGAACCATCATTTCCGTAAGCAAGGAAAGAACTCAACCAAAGCCAAACTTGAAATACATGATGACGGTTGTATCTACCGGAGTTTAATAGTTGCCTGTTAACTAGCGTATGATTATTATCAGAACTAGCTAGATATTTAACCGAGTTTAGTACCACCTGGTTTTGAACGGACGATTGGCGAATGGTAGATGCATCTTGCAATGAATGCTACGAATATTGTTTAGCAATATACGCGAACATTTAATGAAAATACACGAACATTATGTAAAAATTTAATGATATGAATTTATGTAAATTATAAAATGATAGTCTATTTAACGAAACATTATACTAAATTAGCAGTTAACAATATAGTACAACCGTTAACAGTATCGTATATTGTTAACCGTTTTTTGTAATACCTTTGATTAAGCAGTTTGAGGTCGTCAGGGGTAACAACGCTGATTTTTGCTGCACGTGATCTCTTGTATCAGCATGTAAAAAAAATGTAATCGTATCTAGTTTATACGCGTGTGTATGTGCGTGTATGTATGTATGTATATAGATGCATAAGAGTTTGTTTGAACAACTCTTAGACAGTTGAAGTAATTTCATATATAACACCGTGCTTCAGAACCTTTAAAATAGTTAGAAACATTAGTAATATTTTTTAAAACAGTGCTAGCTATTTTTAAATTTTGTATCATCTGTACTTTTCGTAATTTTTGATATTCTAAACAATTTTTTTTTGTATTTTATTGAATTTATTCAAGTACAATACAAAAAAAAATAAAAAGAAAAACAAAAAGAATAAATTAATGAACTAAAAAGTGAAAAATATTCAAGTTGACAAATAAAATAACTTCAAATCAAATCTACCTCAGTAAACTTTACTGTTGCACTATTTTGCCGTTAAATTGTGTGAAATTTGCCGAAGTTTAGTTTCCAGGTCCAAATCACATTAATTTGGAAGTTTATTCGGTTTTCCTCTTCTAAATTGCTTACCACGCACTTTTTAGAGTCATTAAAAACTATGTCCTCTACATGACCTGAAAGAAGTTAAAAAAATAATAAGCCGCTCATGATTTTCCTTTTCAATTTTAGTAACAAGAAAGCTATAAGACATTTTTAACGCAAAATGCAAAATTGCAAAAAATAAACTAAAAATAACAGAAGATCGATTTATAAACACATTGACTACTGCCAAACCCTAACAATAGGGGAGGGTGAACCAAAACGGGTAGGTCGCCCAAAGCGGGTGAGCCTTTGCAATGCCCCCCATGGTGTGTAAGCGGCGATGCATACGTATATCGTGCTTACATGAACAACTCCGAGTTTTAATCAGTCCCAGCGAAGCAGTACTGAAGCGGCATGAACAACCAAGCTTAAAATTTAAAAAAAAGAATGATAAATTTCTAAAGAAAAATGGATGTTTTTTAACATGTGATTAGTCAAAGACCAGTTTTTTTTTTTTTTTGATTGTCAATAAAACTACGTTATTCTGGCACCATGCACCTACAAACTACGATAGTCAGTGCGCATTTTACTTTTTTAAATTTAAGTTTATGATTATTGAAATAAAAATCGTGCCTTTGGGCAAAGCGGGTAAAGGATTTAATCATATATTTATTTATGATTTCTTGACTCGTGTGCTGACTTAGATTTTTCATTGCAGTAAGAAAGTATCACTTTAAAAAGTTATTTTTTAGGATGACAGTTACGTTATCTATTAGTTTAACCAGTTACTTCTTTGTGTTTTATAAACAAATGTGCTGACTTTAAATTTGATAAGTACAACTTTTTTGATATATTTTTTTATAATGACAGCTGGCAGTTATTGTAATCTCTTATAACTCCATATTTGATTGGCAAATGTACCAAATCACAATTAATTAAGCTTACCCGCTTTGGGATCAGTGGTAGGGCAAAGCGGGTTTTTCAAATATTTGTAAAGTTTGATAATTAATAAATATTGGTTTGATATAATACAAAAATCACTTTTTATTTTGAAGTTTAAGAACCCTGCTAGGTAATAAAACTGAAATTGTTGCGATAAAAGTACAAAAACTACAATTTTCGAACGTTCTTCGAAAACCTACCCGCTTTAGTCCATCCTCCTTTATTTAAAAAGGAACGCATAAAGTTCACTAAGTTATGGTACGGTTATAAGTTTGAAAACTGTGTTAAGAAGTTTAAAACTTTTTCATGTGCTGCATCAATTTAAAACAATGTAAGTATAAACTATTAAACATATTATAAAACTTAATAGTTTAACTGATATTTATCTCAAACCCAATTTGTGTATTTCATCCATTTTGTTTAGGCTTAGTAAAATATTCTACTGTTGCAGCATTAACAAAGCAGCTTTCCGTTTAAAGCTTCTTTCCTTTCCATTTTATCAAGATAAATGAACTTCTTTGAAACTCGCAAAGTGCTTTTTGATTTCCGGAGAGAAAACAGAAAAATGGTCAGCCTCTTTTACCAATTAATCTTCAGCCACCTTATGTAATGAAGCTTAGATATCTCCCTACAATTTTCAATAAAAAACCGCTTTAATGTTCGGTGGGATTTTTTAACCCTATCGTAACAAATACTGGAAAATATGAATTGATATGTACTTTATGAAAAATGAAAAGTAGATCAAGATTATATATCTGAATTTTATGCTCGGATGATTTCATATTTCAAAATAGATTATATTACATTCAAAAATGGAAGGATCTCTATTTTGAGTTGGAGATTTTATATCTGATTTTATTTTTTAACATATTGTGAAAATGATTTGAATAACTTTCTGAATATCCGAATGATAGGATTTTTGAATACTGGTTTCATTCAAAAACAATTTTTAAGTTCTTTCGAAAATTCGACTCCAATTCGTGTCTTAAATTCTTATCGCACGTACGTTTTGCATGTTCTGTTTGAAGATCATAAATAGTTTAGTGTGAAAGAAATAAGCAAGATAAAAACGTAACAGACATTAATACTGTGACTTGTATGAATATGTATGGCACAGAAAACCGTATGTGAGAAAAATAACGACACGGAACGTATGTACTAGGGTTGGTTGGGGTAAGTGAGACCCCTTTTGTGTAGAGTTCGTTTTTGAGACATTATACAAAAGCAAAAAAAAAGAAAAAGAAAAAACCTCATAATGTTATTTTATTTTGGACATTACTATTAAACATAAGCTCATCCTTATTTCCCAAAGCACTGCTTTGAATATTCTCCATATTTTTTTTCAATCAGAAGCATGTTCCATTTACCCTATAATAAGGGGTAAGTGAGTCCCCCCCCCCTTTATTTGAATTTAAATCAAGCATACCTAAAAATGGGTTAAGGGGTTTTACTTGATAAAGTATGTAAATTTTTAGTGTGAATAATTTTTTTTGTAAACGTAACTATTCACGAGATATTTACGAGTCTTTTAAACATGTATGACGGAAAATTTTTAAACAAAAAACAAAACAATTACATTTGTGAAATTCTTTGAAAATCCATACGAACATATTTTACTTTTACGTATACAAGTGTGTTGAATCGAGACCCACGTGATAACAGGCCAGACAACTCCCCCCCCCCCGCTTCGTTACGCCACTAGTAGTCGATCTTTGAACTTGGCGCGAAACTTTGAAAGCAGTGCAGTCTACCAGTTAAACAATAGTGCTTCTTGGTCTGGTTGAAATAGATGAAATAGGAAATATTAACTTCGGCTGCACATTTTTGAATACAATACTGTTGGATTTATCTCATCCTTTCCACGTACCGGAATGTAGAGGCAATTAAAAAATATATATATAATATAAGTGTCTGCTGAGTGAATTTGAGTCAGCGATTTCCGCTTCCGAACAACCTGCATGTGAAGAAAAAAGCTGGGCGTCTCATGGAATAAATTTTAAAGTTCGGAGGTAAGTACTTTTCTCAGATAAACAAATTTACATTTTATGCAGTTAAGATTACTTACGTTTTCCTCCATTACACGAACAAATGTCAGTTTCCTTTCTGATATCTTTGTCTGTAATTTGTAATTTTAGTATATACTGCTTTAATATTTTAAACGGTTAACTTGCAACTTTTTATTTCTTTATTTTTTCAACTTTGTACACGCATTTATTCGAAATGGATTTTCCAAGCTGACAATATACATATGTCAAAATTTTCTGCAAATATACTTGTTGCTATCAGAAGCAACGTAACCTGGTGTTGATATTCAGTTAATATGTAAACAAGTTTATTGAAACAGGGTTTTAACTGAACTAATCTTATATTTTCCGTTTCGATTAAATTGTTTCATACTCTAGCATGTGTTATTTTGATCAAAAACCATTCCTTGATGGGCTTCCGTAGTTCTGAGATAGAAGATTAGATTTGAACGCCGGAGGTCGTGGGTCCGATACTCAAACATTTCCCCCCAACTACGCCCCTGCAATGTTATTCAAACAAGCTGGTTCTGTGCGTAATTAAAAAAAAAAATATATACGTTTTTTTTCACTGTTGTCTTTAAGTTTTATGATATTTATGCACACATTGTGGTTAAGTTAACGGTATTCATAATTTCTGGGCTTGCGAAAGATTAGTTTTGAGCAGTGGATACACAACGTGTTTTTGCCAAATGCTCTGTGCTTGTTTGTTTATGCTTAAAAATAGCAAAATATCTTGAACTACATATTTTTTGAACTCCTTGGGTTTTCTGTTAATAAGCTTTCAGGAACTCTGAAACTGTAACATAAATTGAATTAAGGGGCTGTCTATAAAGTATTATGCAAACTTTTGAACAAATTCCCCCCCCCTCCTCCTTGTTACATGTAACGCTGTTCAACATGAGCATATTGTTATAAACAACGCGTGGTGTCACACTTCTTGTTATCCCCTCCCTTCCCCCTGTCACAAAACTGTCACATTGATTTCCTAAAAGAGAATACTCAGCAAAATGTTGATCTAAATTTAACATATATGAGGTTTTAAGTATTAAAGAAAGTTGCTAAAATGGTCATTCTATTTTTTTTTTTTTTTGAAAAAGGTTACTTTGTCATCAATTAATGCTTTTTAAAATAATTTTTCAAAAGCCTAAAATGATGAACTATTAAAGCCCCCCCCCCCACACACACAAGAATCATTAGCAGCAGAAAAATCTGAAAATGGAAAAGTAGCCGAATTCCAAAAAAAAAAAGGCTGTTTAGATACCTATTGAATACATTTTTTGGATGTACAACATACAGTATTCATGATGTCGTATTATACATTCTTTAATTAACGTTTTTCAAGTTGAATTCCTGTGTAATTTTTCGAGAGTGCCTACGGAAGGGGGGGGGGGGTCGGAATCATAGTCTCATAGTAATGAAAGCTTTTCAACGGCTATAGTTATAAATAACTGTGCCCTTGAAATTTTCAGGGAGATGGAGATGTTTTGGGTTTTTTTTTTTTTTTTTTTGAAGTTTTCACAATTGAAGGGGGTAGGGCACCGTGTACTTTGGGGGATGGCACCCAAGCATTCACGTCTTTTGAAAAGCATAAATTTGCTCAGTTAAGTTAACATTAATAATATGGTATTATGTACTTTAATTTGATGTTATGTCTTTGAAACATATTGCAGTCATGTTTCCCGTTTTCTTGAGTAAAAATGTTTATTTATTTTTTAAAATTTCATTTAATTCTTATTCAAATACAATAGTAATATTATTTTTTGTTTTGATGTAATTGTAAAATGAAAGTTCATTTATTTATTTGAATACTTCTTAAGACTTAATGTTTCAATACAATATACGAGTAGTTAAAATGCGATTAGTTAAAAAACAATTTCCAATGAAAAATAAAACTGTTTATTTATCACTTTGTTTTAACATGATTGTAAAATAAAATCGTGTTTAGTTATTTGAATACTTTGTAATACTTATAAATGTTTTTATGTTAAATACTATGAATTAAGCTCAGTGTATTTTTTAATGTATGATTATCGGTTCCTTTTTATGTTTTCAAATGAAAAAGTAGAACTTGTAATGCTACTAAAATAACAGAAGTCAATAATAAATAAACCAAATAGTTTTATTTAACCAAAATATTAATCGAAGTGCTCACTTCCCAATATCATTGTGGATCGAAAAACGATGACGTCATTTGCTAGTTGGATGGCCTTCCTATCTCGAAGGCCTCGGTTGAATAAACGTACTACAGTTGATTAAGGTCAATTTCGGTAAATTAGCAAAACAATAAGCTGAAAAGTAAATTTTAAATACCCACTTATCCCTTATAGCGAATATTTACGGGTTAAAGGGGAGCTCTCCTCTTTAACACTTATTAATAATATTTTGTAAAAAAAATCCTTCTGCAGTATGCACTTTAAGTTTAACTATACATGTAAAGTTAATAACGATAAAAAAATCATAAACACTAACCTGGAAAAACTTTTTTGAAAAATGTTGCTTAAACTGGCAAAAAAAAAAAAAAAGAAAGAAATTCAGAGTTGCTTTTTGACTAATTGCTATAACATAGAAGAGAAATTCTACGAAACCCAAGCACATGCAAAATCAACCACTGTGATGAGATATGACATGATCAGTGGGAACTTTCATTCATCTCACAAGTTTAGGGGGGAAAAAGTTCAAAACTTTATGTATGTTTCTGTTTTAGGGGAATGATCCACTTTCCCCAGAGACCCACTTCCCCCAACCAACCCTATTTTTAAAGCACAGTTAATTTTAGTCTCTTAAGTTTTGGTTACTAGTGTTATTAGTGATAAGTTTAATTATTACTAATAAAACTAAATGTTAATTGTGCTGTCTAGAAATATTGGAAATTCCGTAGTCTAATGACCCATGGTAAATTGAGCCGGCATTTGAAAAAAAAATGTGACAAGAAATAACTGGGACAAACAAGATACATTATAATTTAAATGCTAAAGAAAATATCACGACCAAACTTCAAAACAAATATGAATGCATTATTTTGTCTAATAAATTTACAAATTTTGAAAGTGCTTTAACACAGAGCTTTAAACGTGTCACAAAACTTTCAAATATAGCCGCAGCTCACTTACTGATGTTTTATCAAATGCATTGCATAAGGATTTCTTTAGGGAAGCTAACATTTTATGAGGTTAAGCACATGTCCTTGTCTCCAAGATGGATCAAATAGAATACTCCGTTTATTTAGAACCCGGGGTGTATGGTGTCTACTCTTGAGTTCCAACGAAGTTCGAGAAATGTTTCTTGCACCAATTTCGAGTTTTATGGCTCTGTGTACAGGTGAGGAATTCTGTCGGAAAATTCATCTTTTGCTTCCAAAATACTTTTGAGACCAAGGCAAGAAAAAATCTTTCAGAATGACTTTCGATATGTTTATTGCTTAATTTATCCCCTAATCAACAAAAACAAGTGGTGTTTCTCAACTAGTACATATCTGACCCAAAACCATTTCAATTTGGGATCGTTGACAACGTTTAGCAATGTAAGAAGGTCTCGAAAATAATGATGTGTGTTAAAACTCATTAAACTTTGGAATCTCTAAAGCAATCCTTATGTAAGGAATGAGTTAAAATATCAGTAAGTGAGTTGCGGTCCACAGCCGAAAGTTTTGTGACACTGTGTTACAGCTAAAAGTTACCACTTTGAAAATTTGTTAATATATTAGCCGAAATAAAGTACTCGTGTTTATTTTGGTAGTAATACTTTCATTAGCATTAAAATTATAATATATTATGTGTGTCAAAGTTAATTTTTTTTGTCCTGTAGTTTAATTAGCTCTTTTATTTCAAAAAAAAAAAAAAATGTTTAAAATAAAGGTAGGGGAGACCGGGGCAAGACGACGAGCCGGGCAAGATGACGAATACCTTATTTTTTCCGTTTTCCAGAAGGTAACAGCATCAACTGGATACCACTGGCTCTCCTATCCGCTTTTCGCTCAGAAATAATATAGAGACTCTGAAATCGCCATATTTGTGTTAGTTCTGAAGCTCTTATTGTTTATAATTGCCACGATATAACTTTTGTGCATATGTAAATAAGTTCTGCTCTAGATACAGATAAGATTTCTCGTATTTCTTTAGTATTTATGAGTAACTTAGTTTAAATACCACCTATTACCATAAACAAATGTCAATTAATCGCCATCCTTTATGGCAATAGAAACGAATCCGTTCAAACAAGCAGTCCGGGGCATGATGACGGGCCGAAACGCGGGGCAAGATGACGAGCTCGTTGGTGATGAAACTGAGAATAATAGTGCTGATACTCAGTCCTTGGTTGTAGAAAACCAACACATCAACCCTCTAGACGAAGCAGAACTTACGGCAATTGCTGATTTCGATGCACTAAAGAAACCTGTTAGTGTTTCTGATTTCAATGCATTGCTTAAAGCAACACAATAAGAAAAAAAAAAAAAAAAGAAAAGGTAGAAAACTGAGTTCAAACATTCTTACAAGCACACCCATCAGAGAAATGTCAGAACAAGGAGCAAAACGAAAGGAAAAATAGATTATTTAAAAAAACACAGGGAAAATAATCCCGTGAAACTAAAAAGGGAGTAAGAACAACTCGAACTAAGTTCCGTAGGCCCAGTCTATACAATTTGTGCCAAGCAATCCAGTTGTATCAACTTCAAAATATCGTGTTATAATATGTCCTGCTTGTCGAGAGGAATATTGTGACCATCCAACAGATGAATGGATCCAGTGCTGTAAAAGTCAAGAGTGGTGGCATGAGGAATGTTCCAATTATGAAAATGGCATTTTTATTCGTGCCAATTGTTAGCTGCACAACTTAATACTTCAACATTACGCTGCAATGTATTACGCTTAATTTGATATTTTGTAAGATGTAAAAACACAGTTATCATTTGTTAAACTAGATAACATATTCTAATCATAAACTATGTCCAACCTTTTTCAATGTTGTCATCTTGCCCCAACCTCAAAGTCATCTTGCCCCAGTACTGGGGCAAGATGACGATTTGTTAAGGTTATAAAAAACTAAATATAACCCCCATTACTTTTATCTTAAAAACTAAATGGTAATATATTTAATGCTACAAAGGACTACTGTTCCAGCTCATGTAAAATTATTTTTACTATCCTTAGAAATAAATTAATAAAAAACGAAAATTGTTAACATAGTCATCTTGCCCCGGTCTCCCCTACATATAAGTTTGCTGATAACAGAGAATATGATTTTGAGGCTTATTTATTTTATTATTAAATAGTTATTATCAATAAATATATTTTTAAAGTATTCCATGGAGCTATGATGGTATTGATTAAAAGGTCCTTGCTTCTGAACAAAAAATAAATCTAACTATATTTATATTGACGTTTATTTAAATAAAGCACTAAGATAAAAATATTTACAAGAGGCAGAATTTCCCAAACATTAATTAAACTGTCATAAAACGGAACAGGTAATAAAATAAAACATTTTCCTAGACTGCTTTAATCTTAGGTGAAAATGTATGGTAACACGGTTTTTTGTATTTCTTGGTAGATAAATTTCAAAATGTCTCAGTTTTACGCTTTTAAAGTTATAACATTCAAGATAATAATAATGTTGCTGGGGCACTTAAAATGCTAGGAAAATGATTAACTAAACGAAAAACAAGAAATTCAAAACATTTAGCATTTAACTACACTAAAAAGGGGGAATATACATAGTGTGTTACTCTGTATTTAATAACACTGTAAGGTTACTAGTGTTGATGGGTGTAACGGTACACAAATTTTGAGGAGTATAGCATCATTGTTTTAAAAACTAAAATTGTTGGAGGAACCTTGCACTAAGGTTTCAGTAGGACTTTGTTTCAGTAGTTCTTTGAGACTCTTTGATATTCGCGTTCTGGGTTCGGACCTGACTCAGATCATTTCATTTCTCAGTGCAATAAAAATGTCTTGTTTGTATATTAAAATATATAAATATTGTATATTAAAATAATTAGTTGCTAAAAAGCATGAACTTGATAAATTGTTCAAAAAAGTGACATGAAAACTATTTTTTTGTGATGTGTAATCTTTCAAGCAATGCATCTTAAGCATACAGAAAATTGTGGTGTAAACTTACGTAGAAATGTGTCAGGCATTACGCTTTAGTTACATTATCATGTTGTAACCTTCCCTAAGCGATGCGAAACTTTACACCAGGCTCGTGAACTCCAATTTAAAAGTTGAGTATATCAATAGGGTAACACCCCCATTGGCAGGTTACCAGTGTTTGGCACATCTAACAAAAAACCAATCTTAAGCATACAGAAAATTGTGGTGTAAACTTACGTAGAAATGTGTCAGGCGTTACGCTTTAGTTACATTATCATGGTGTAACCTTCCCTAAGCGATGCGAAACTTTACACCAGGCTCGTGAACTTCAATTTAAAAGTTGAGTATATCAATAGGGTAACACCCCCATTGGCAGGTTACCAGTGTTTGGCACATCTAACAAAAACCAATCTTAAGCATACAGAAAATTGTGGTGTAAACTTACGTAGAAATGTGTCAGGCGTTACGCTTTAGTTACATTATCATGGTGTAACCTTCCCTAAGCGATGCGAAACTTTACATCAGGTTCGTGAACTCCAATTTAAAAGTTGAGTTTATCAATAGGTAACACCCCCATTGGCAGGTTACCAGTGTTTGACACATCTAAAAAAAATGCCCTAAAATAAGATTTGTACCCAATCTTTTAAATGTAGAAGGCTACAGACCAATTGAATGTACATTTACATTGAAGATTATAAGTTCAATTCATGTTACTAAATGGTAGCAATGCATAGGAGGAAAATAAGAGAAAAAAAAGTGCTTCGCGTCGTATCAGCCATTTTTGTTGCAAAAGCTTCTTCTCTGGCTTAAGAGAAGCATGCGCATCAACCCATTAAAATCTGAATTAAAATATATTTAAAAATTTTTTTGTCAAAAGTTTTGTTTAGTTGAAAGGTGTTACTTTGAGCGGGTAGAAGTATATTTTTGTTCCTTTTTGGATTTTTGAAATAATGATGGATGCCATTTACTGGTGCTTCAGTTTTGCTAATCTCCAGTAATTGGCACATGAACCTATATTCACTAATGTGTTGTGCAATATGTCACTAGTTTGATTTATGATACTTACCGGCAATAATATTATATGGGTTCTACGATTGATTTGAATCCTACAGAATATACTGCTAAATTTTAAAGAGAAACAATAAAAAACAAATATGTTTGGCCATCAGTCAGATATTGCGACTGTGGAGAAGTGTTTTATTTTTTATGGTCATTTAGAATCATCAGGTTAATGTTCCCTTTTCTGGGGAAACAGCTATAATTCGTAAAATCAAAACTGCTTACCGACTAATGAAACAACAATAATTCAATCTTTTTTCCATGATTTACTTGAATTTCTCTTTCTTTTCAACATCAAGATGTGTGATTTAACATTAATTTATGTAAATTTGCCGACTTTAAATTAACATTAATTATGTTTCTTATGATGATGAAATTTGTATGTAATCTGTAAGTGAAAAATAAAGTGATTTTTCAGTTTTATTAACATGTGCCAATTACTGGATCACAAGGTGTCATACACTGGGGTATCAGGTGCCAATTACTGGTGATTTTGGTAACTTTTTATCCATAAATTTTTATAAAAATATCAATTCAAATATTTTTGTTTTCGGTGAACTAAGTAGATGCAAATGTGCATTCTTTAATACAAAAATATTTTCTAGTGAATATTTTTTTTCTAAGTAATGAAAACTGGTTACCCTACTAACGCATTTTATTACAGAACGATTGTCATATAAAATAATCAAGTACGCAAATTAGTTTTAGGCAAGGAAATTTACAATATATCTCGTCATGTTTTCTTACTTTGTTTTTTAGTTAACTTAAAACATTTAAGCGGATGCTTTCTATCTTACGTCATAATGTCAGTGGTGATTTTCTAGATAACCAACCGAATAAAGAACTCTCTAAATACTGTGTACATTTTTAAAAAAGAGTCTTGCCGTGAAACTAATGTTGATTTTTTTTTTCCTTTTGAATCAATGGCAAATATTTTTCTCTTGTGTAACTGTTTGAACGTGTCTCATTTTATGGAGAATCTTTTGTTAAAAATAAGAAGCAATTTGCAGTCGCCATACCACGATGAGTTATTTTCTACTGACGAAATAAATAAAAATTTAATTATGATAAACAATCTGAGGTATATGTGATACTAAGATTTTTATTGACAGAGGTTAACGAAAGGGAATTAAAGATGAATTGTTGTTAAATTACATTAATTACTTGTATTTGCTTACATTTAAATGCCATTAACAATAGAAATGAAGACGAAAATCAATTTTAGCTAATTCACTTCAACGAATTGCACCTAAAACTCATAAATGAATGACAACTAAAATACGTAAAATGAATTGTTGCTAAGGAACTCCCTACATTACTACGGCATTTGATTAGGGAGAAACATGCAACTGCTTTTATAATTAACAACTTTGTTTCATATCGCATTTGGGAAATAAAACGGCATAATGCGTCAAAGTGAAACAATTTTACTTGTGTTGGAGAATCAAAGAGTGTTCTTTCTTTTCTCCCTCTTAGTGGGTTATTTTAAGTAAAGTATTTTTGCACGGAAAAATGCTTTCATATTATGCAATAACTATTCACTATCACAGATAAAATGAGGTGAAACTGAAACTGACAGAAAAAAAAATATGATTTCATTCTAACACGTAAAGTTTTTATTGTATTACTTGTGAAAATTCCATTTCTAAAAATTCTGCATTTCTCAAATAAATAAAGAATAGGTGGAAAAACGCTTTGATCCGGGCTTTTGTTAACTTTCATTGCTTTCGCAAAAGTACAAATTTATTTCCGCTGAAATTTCACTCTCCAATACATATAAATAAATACTTAAATATATAAATAAGTTTAAAAAAAACTAAGTTAAAAAATCATCGGGAATCCATAATTCATTTAAATTTTGACGTCTTGAATTCAAATTACTATTTTCGCTATCAGGAATTACGATATTAATCCAACCTATTCGTTGGGTTTCATGTTTCTACAAATGGAATGGAAATAGTCAAGAACTTTGCATCAGCCATTATTATGCCTGATGATTTTCTAGAATAAGTAATGCAAGGCATATTCATAAAAAAAAAATAAAAAAATATGGTAGTAAAGAGATAAATATTTTATGGCCGGTATCCAACAGTAAACTTATAATAAAAGTTCTTTACATGGATGATTTTTTCTAGGCAGTTTCTTTAAACAATAGGAATTGGTAATCTGAAGATTTTGAATTAAGTTGAAATTCTACTGCCTAAGTTAATTACATAGGTTTTTCCCCTGAGAAAACATCATTTTTCACACACACGCACACACAAAAATATTTTAAAGTAAAGTCTGCTTGTGTTAATTCCAGAAAAAAAACAGCAGATAATATGTTACTATGACAACGGAATTTTTGCTCCCTTAATAACTATTAAAAACAGCCATCATCACGGTAATCTCAAAAATCATAGCAACATCAACTTTGATCAAGTGATGATAACAACCAAACTGTAATTGCTAAAAAAAAATCACGATAGTCTCTTAAAAAATATATTAATGTTTCACGATGCATTGAGGTTTCGGGATTTAGTTTGCATTTTAAGGGGTTCCGGGACACAAAAATCGTCAAATTTTGCATTTTTATTTTAGATTTTAAAAACTTCTCCGTTTTTTCCTGCTTAAAAGGACGTTTGAATCTTGTTTTTATCGTAATTGGAACGAAATATATAATTACTTTTGTTGCATGCATTTAACTAAAAATATACTTAACTTGAAAGCTTTAAACTCGTTTTTCTCCGTGATTCAATCTTTCTCGATTTTTTGCATTCAAGCTCTTATAAGTCAGGAACTGATAAAGATAAACGAATGAAATTTGGAGCATTTTTTTTTCAAACCATTCACTTTAATTTTAATTATTTAAATTATGATTTAAAAAAAAAGTATTTTCGAATCTCTCGAAAATTTTTAAATTATTTTTATTTTTTTATTGATTTTTTTTAACCCCAAATAAAAATTAAAGCTTAGATATCTATGCATAAGTTTTTGAAAGCAAAAATGAAAACTGAACAAGAATATTTTGAGTTATATCGATTTAAAGTTAACCCCCACTAAATAAATAAACAAATAAATTTCAATAATTTTTTTAAAGATATTTATGTTATGATTTTGCTTATTAAACACATGGTGAATCAGTGTAAAACATTTCAAAACTCTAAATTGTTAAGCATATTTTTTTCAAAATGTTTCCCGGACCCCCTTAAAAATACTTTATTAAAGAAATTTTAACGCGCAAAAAATCAAGCCCCTTTCATTACCCTAGTCCCCAAAGTACGTGGGCAAGAGGACTCCGCCTACACGTTTCAACAACTCCGTCGCTCTTAGCGAAACAAATCAGCACTTACCAGGATCCTCCCGTTACCCCCTCGTATCCTGGCCGCCAGGAGGCGCTCTTTGTCACCTCCATAAATGGAGCCCCGAGTCCGGGAGACCGGACATTTAAAATCTGAATCTTGGATCTAACGGTTTTCTCCGGCGAGAAAAATTACTTACCAGGGAGGATAGTTTTGCCCGGACGTGCAAAACGGCCTTTTTCCAGAGTCCATCTGGATTTCTCAGTTTGTTTTAGTTGTGGTGGTGTCGTCTGCTTACATTATCCGAGTTTCGGACTTTGTGTTTAACTATGCGCACGTGATAGCTGCAACTTTTACTGATGATCTGGTAAGTACAATAGCCTATTTCTGCCCTCGTGTTTCGTCACAAAATATTATTCAAGTATAAACTATAAACAGTGTTTCCTGTTTTGTTCCTGTGCATTACGCCAGCACCAATACTCATATCAAATATTTCAAAATAAGTTTTTAATTTGGTAGACTTTGAGTTCGAAAAATATTTATCTTGTAAATAGTTCAAAAAATTCTGTTAAATAAATAACTGCATTGTTTAATAGTAAAACTGAAACTTTTTACGTTTAATTAAGCTGTCAACAATTTCTAAAAACCCTGTTCTGATCAATAACAATTTTTTTACTGGTTATAATATCCTTTTATTCAAAAGTTTTAAATTGTAATCAAAAATATGTAATGTTAATTAAATGCAAGTTAACAGTATATTAGTATTTTTCCGTTGTATTAAATGCATAGATTAAAAATACTTTCATTAAATTGGCATTTTTGAAGGTTATGTCTCGTTAACATAATTGGCGCTGTTTTCATCCGCATATGACGCGTGCTTTTGCAAAACTAATCACACGTGTGTTTAGTCGCTTTTTAATGCTAATCATCTAGAGATATCTAGAAAGAATTTTTAGCATTTTCTTTCTAGATATCTTCACTTTTTTAGCAGTTGTTTCTTTTAGCAACAATAAGTGCATCGAACATTGAAAACAAAAGAAATAACAAGAGGTTTTTTTTTTTAGAAATCAATGTGGACATGTTTGTTAAATAACTACTCGTATAAAGTATTTCGGCCTATATAACCCTATTCTGGTTTTTTGTATTATCAAAGATATTTTTTAAAAAAAGCTTCGCACACGTGTACTTATTCCCGTATGATTTTCACATTGCCTGTCACAAGGCTTAAAACTATGGCAATAGCTCTGAAATATGTGTTACTGTTAAAACACTAAATTTATAATGACTTCTAGGAATAAGATCTTTTATTCGCTTTTGTAAACGTGGAAATTAAATTACACATTTTTTTCGAAAGGTTATCCTGCCCAAACTTTTGTCATGCGTCAACGGATAGTTCCATGAATTCGAAATGATGAAAACTGCTAATCAGGAATACAAGAAATGACAGGTTTTTTAAAAAGAATTTAAACAGGCAGTGAACAATCATGTTGTTTAGTCTTTGTTATTAGGTAGAGGGGTGTCTCCACCCCTTGCTTGATTTGCACACCAACCCCTGTTCTATAACTGCGGTGGCGCAATGCCACCTGCGGTGGGTGACAATTGATAATTTTAATGCTTTTACTCAGGTTTTGACAATATAAAAGGGATAGTAAAGGGTAGATAGGGATAAAAGTGTATTATTTTTTTTCCATTCATGTACTGGATATAGTTTGAAAATAAATATAACGTTTCATCAATGGGGTAGAAAATAAAATAATATTTTTAATTATGTTTAGTTATGAACTAGAACAAAGTGTACCATTTTCAATAATAAAAAATAGCAATAAATTGTTGTTGTTATTACCATTAATGAAACTTTAAAAAAAAAGAAAGCAAAAGTATATCATCCAAACGAACGTAAAATTATCAAATAGTTACATTTAAGTTTCAAATGCTACGATTTTCAATGTTCAGGACTAATTTATTTTGTATGCAGGCTCTTCAACTCACAAATAAATTATACTCCAACTAAACACAATTTATTTACCTAGTGAAAATTAAGGATAATTTCCTGCAATCAAATGCATTTTACTTGCTGTGAAAAAAAAAGCAGTTGTTGAGATGTTAATGTTATTTTTTAACGAATGAATGTTTTATATGAATAACTTGTTACATATTTGCAAAAAAAAAAAAAAAAAAAAAAAAAAAAAAAAAAAAAAACTTCCCTAAGCATTGTATTCTTCCAAATATAGTACTTTCCTTACTAACATTATACAGGGTCAGTATAATTAGTAACGAAATTCATTTTTTCCTGATGCGACTGTACCTCTCAATTGCGCACAAACTGGTTAGGTTGGTGGTAAGGGTTACTGGGGGGACTCACTCCGGTCCGCAGTCGCCTGGGACTCTTTGTTCAAGCAGCATCGTCGTTAGAGTGTACCTCTGTTGCAGACGTCGGTTCCAGCTCCAAAATGCACAGAACATTTGAGCAGCTTTACGTTAAGTTTTGTGTGGAACTTGGTAAATCGACCTCAGAGACTTAAGAGATGTGTAAGCCAGTGTTCGGAGATAATTGTATGTTAACGGCGCAAGTGTTTCAAAGAAGGCCGGGAGAGCGTCGAGGATTAATTTCAAACAGGGTGTCCATCAACCGCCGGTTAAGTATGATAAATGTTTCAGATGAAGCTGTGCTTGATAAAATGACAGTTCACACCATCGCCGCTGAAAATTTGAGAAATGCTGGAAACACCTGCTTCATCTTCGAGAACTTCCTGGTCAATAATGGGATCTATATGCTTCCCCAGCTCGCCTACATCCACTGTTTAGCTCCAGCCGACTTCTTTCTATTCTCGACGATGAAAACATCACTAAAAAGGACATCATCTAAAAAAGACTAAAAAACATCACTTCACACCCCATGGAACTTTGGAGATCGTGAAAGCTCTGGTACAAGACTTTTAAAGGACATTCTGGAAGCAGACTACAAAGCTGCCTTCGAAGCTTAGAAGACTTGCTGGGATAAGTTTGTGCTAGGCCATGGATCTTTATTTGAAGAATTTCACGTGTGAGTATTAATATCTGCAATAAATTCTCAAAACACAGCTCAGTATCATTCGGTTTTATACAGACCCTGTATATAATACGTTACAGCGCAGAAGAACACAGTTGTTGTCACCAAATACTTTATCTAATAAATGCATTTTTTTGTAGGAAACATTATCAATTAATAATGTTTGACAGTGGAAGTTCACTCTAAAATAAATGTAAAAAATCTGTAGCGTTACCGCAAATGAAGTGCACAATTTTGCTAGACATTTGTTGCTTCTCTGTCAATTGTTTGTTTTTATCTTATTTTTACTTTTTACTCTAGCTTTATGTATCTGTTTACATAAATCTCCAACATTACGGATAAGCACGCAACAAATACTCTTACTAAAAAAAACTATTTACTTAATATTAAAGTATTTGACAAATAATAAATTAATAATCGCATGCTATGTGAATAATGCCAACCATAGTATGAAATAAAAATAGCAATTGTTGCAGCAGTGCTCCATTTCTAACGAACGCATTTAAAGCAAGAAAAATAAAATGCGGAAGAAAAAATATTTTCCAAAGTTTTTGAAAAGTTTTAATTGTGTAAATAGTAATTATTCTGTGTCAAAGTGTCATTTTATGAAATTGATAACACTTAAAGGTAGCATACAAAAATTTTCTTCTAGAGTTATAACTAAGAATAGTATAAAATTTATATTCCCCGACTTGTTTCTGATAAAAACACCAAACAACGGTCTAACATTAAAAATTAACGAGTTTGTGCAGCAATACACTTTTCATCTGTCCATAAATTGAAGGCCTTTTCATATAGTCATAAACCTGTTTTCATTGAGCATTCAAGACGATTGCTCATTGGTTTCCCTTTACCTCACTTCGCTTGTTGGGGTGAAATATTTCCAGTCAAATCACCCTTTTCATTGAATATATACTCCCCACGCCCGAAAAAAAAATCGCTCAATCTGATTCTTTGTCAGAATTTATCGAAAACTTATATGTACATGTATATTTGAAGTTCAAATTCTATAAAAAAAAAATAAAAAAAACTTTTATCGATTTTGAAAAATTTACCTTTTACATTGATACAAGACAATATCTGCGACACCATTGAAGCAAAAGGTAAACTTTCGTTTGTAATACATTTTATACAAAAAACCATCCAATGATAAGATTGTAAAAAGTTTACAAAAAATTGATGTATCGGTAAATTGAGTAGTTTAAAGAAAACATGTGTATCTTTTAATTACTCCATTTTTTTCCTGCCATTGACTATACATTTCTTCTTGCGCATTCATTAAAATAAATTTGGAGACAAATAAAACCCAAAATTTCAAACACAGTAAAAACGTATGAGAAATTAAATAAATTAGGCCATCAAAACCATTTAGTCATAAAAAATATATTAGGAGTATATTTTTTAGAAATATAAACTGATACTTGAATTCCTTAGTATTAATCATGAAAACTAAGTCGTTGTTTATAGTAAAAAATAAACATGCACCTACAATTGGCGCATTTAAAAATATTTTTGGCTATCCGTTGTGATATTTTTAACGCATAAAGATAATCATAAGGTAAACTGAAATGTGTTGTGTAAATTATTAGTTCTTAGACGTATGGAGTAAGTACCTGGCTAAAAATCTTCGGTGCAAAAGCTTCAACATTTTAGAAACGAATTTAACTTTTTGCATTCTTTTTTCTTTTTTTTTTGATCATGGATCAAACTTTTTAAAAATGTGTTTGAAAAATTAAAAAAAAGCAACACGATTTTTTTAAATTATTTTTATAAGAATGATAGAACTTTTGATCTGCAAGATTTCATTTTTAACTATTGCAATATTACTGTGTACTTTATTTCAAAGTTTTATTTCGTAAAGAAAGGTACTGTGAATTACCATGTTACTTTGGAATCGCCTGTAACTAAAAATGTCCCGCGATACAGCTAAACTGGGAGTTTTTTCTTTGTTTTAATTAAGACTTAGTTTCTTGTTTCAAACGATAATTCTCACTTTTTTTATACAAAGTTAAATTTCAAAATTAATTTGTGTATTTCCCACGCTCATTCTTGTTTACAAAAACTTAATATATATTTATAGTTCATGCAGATTATTTTTTCAGCCATAATTTTAACCATTCCGTAGAGAAACTTGAATCATCTTAAAAGCTGTTACTGTGAAATTCTCCGAACATACAGGGAAATAAACATTATGTTATAAATATAAATATGAGTGTCATGTTTAGGGGGGGGATTTGAAGTTAAATTTGCGAATCTCATGAAGGGCTATTATTCTCAGGCATGCTATCAGTTGTGGAATGCAGCAAATTTTTCAGTTTGTGCAAAAAGGTTCATTCTAACTACTGAAACATCAACCTTAATTTCTACCGTAATCGTATCTAAGCAGTTTTGACAATTTTGTTTTCGTCGCATTTGAACATGTGCAGATTTGTACCACAAAAGTGGGGGGGGGGACACAAATCTGTATTGCCATGTTCAAATTCATTGTGATCTGCTTTGTTGTGTATATCTGGGTCTACGTGCGTACATATATGTACCTCGGTTAGATCAAAACGGTTAAACGTTAAAGGTTGAAATTTTTTTGTAAAAACGGTATAACGTCTATTTATGCATTTAGCTCTTTTTCATGGAAGTCTTTACGCACTTCTGCCTATTATACATACCTTAAATAGTTTTTGAAGTTGGAAGCTTTATGCTTAGGACTTGTAAAGCTTCTAATTGTGTATCTGTCTTTTTGTTTTGTTCAGTTGCTCGAAAATAGTTAATTGTTTTATTATTATTTTATTCTTTCTTATACATCTCTAAAATATTGAAAGTATTGGAATCATATAAATTTTAGAATCACGAATTTATACGCATTGAGGCGAGCTCAATCCATCGTGATTTTTTTTTTTAAACACGTCTATCTGCCAGTCTGTGTCTGCTTAAGCTCAAAAACTGTTAATTCAAATCGAACGAAATTTGGCTCATATATGTGCCCATACGGGAGTTGGTGTCCATTAGTTTTTTGTTTCAAAATCCTCCAAAAGATGGTGGATTAATCAAAAGAACTTTTCCGTTATGAGAGTCTGCTATGTCCCTCGAAGTATTGGGTGGAAACAGACAACAGTTATATATATATACATATATATATATATATATATATATATATATATATATATATATATATATATATATATATATATATACTCTTCAAGTAGAATCTAGACGGTAGAGTAGATGATTAAATTTTTGTTCAAATATATCAAAGTAGGATTTAGAGCCATTCAGTGTTATTTCTCGTTACTTGTGACTGTCATATGCCTGGAAGTAACCAAGAGAATCAAACAAAAAATGGTCCAGAGGTAAAACTGAGAGAGTACAAGAGCTGATTCTATTTTATTGTCATTTGTTCCAAAGGGGAGGGTGTCGATACAATAAAATTATTCCTTGTTCATTGCGATTGCCAAATCTCGAAGTATTGATATAACTGGATATGAATATAATTTGAAATAAGAATGAATTTAGACGGAATCAGGCACTGATTCTATCGGTGTACTGATTCTAAATACTGTACTCATGAAGAAATTCTTATTAAAGTTGTGACTAAACGTTCCGCATGAAACAGCTCTGGCTCAAATTAGAATAAATCTTTAAGGTTTTGTCCGTTTATTTTTAAGTATGAGGTCTCAAAAAACTACATTTTCATCCACCTCGGATTTGTTTTGATTTCTGTACGAATATATATGTGTAAGTTGAAATATGCCTTGCATAAAAAAGTGCCGTTGAAAGACGGAATTTTGTAAGCCCTTGAATCACATCTAACTGTGTACCTTATAAAACAACTGAAACAACTGGATAACCTAAAATAATACTTAGAAAGCTGTAGAAAGTTTCATGTTACTTGACTAGTTTGGATTTGTATTCATTTTCTTTATTCTCGATGTTATAAAATAAACTTTCTGATGTGAGTATAAAATAAAAATTCGATATATAGTGTTTTACAAGTGTTCATACACATAATACTAACTGCTGTTTTCAAGTAATTATTCACCTGTCGCTGAATATCCCAATTTAATTGTCTAATTAGGAAAATGAATACTTATGAATTTTCAATTGATTATTTAAAGGTTTATGGCACGGATTTACGATTTTTTGCATCCTTAGTCAATTTTTCTTTAAACATATGTATTAATACAAGAAGGAGAGTTCATATTCTGTACGCATGGTTGGTACTGCTCGATAGCATGCTTCAGAACTATTCAAGCTTGTTATTTACTAGGTGCAATAAAGAAACGCATTGTTTTTTTTCTTTTTTTCAAAGTTTTTCTAAACAGTGATTTGTTTAGATCCAACAGTTTACGATGGAATGGCTTAATACTTATTAGTAGGGGTGCATTTTAAAGACCAATGACTAAGAAAAACTCCTTGGTTAATATTCTTCATTAAAGCTCCGACATAGACTTTGCACGTTAGTTTTTTCAGACGTTGATGTAATTTCATTAAATACTTAAAAACACTAAAGCTTTTTTCAGCTTTTTTTCATGACGAATAACATAAAATATATTATCAATTTATTTTATGTATCGAAGTTTTATTGCATCGCTCACTGTATGTTTCACGCTTTTCCTTTTACATGCTCTATTAGATGCATTACCTGTTATTTACACAAACATCAAATATTTCGAAGAAAAAATTGTAGATTTTAAGCAAAATATGTTATTTTTCTGTTCCTTATTATAACAAAAGTTTTACAAACGTTTATAGTCCTATAATATGGGTATTTTTGTCTGTAAAACAGGTTTATTGGTCACATAAATGTTTTTGAATTAGTTTGTTTTTATTACTATTATCAAAGAATTTATTATGTTCAAAGCATTCGCCACTTTTGAAAAAACATGTTTGTTTTAAATTATTACAATGGGATTATTATATTGTAATGGAAAAAAAATAACAGACTAAACGATATGTGTTCAAAGTTTTCAAAACGGTTTCCTGATTTTAATACAAGTAGAAAGTTGCCAGTTTGATTCATGTATGGTGTAGAATGATAATTAATGTATTTGTTAAAAATATCCAAAGTACATTTTTTAAATGAAAACAAAAATAAATGAGTAACTTTAGAAACAGATGAATAATAGAAGTAATGAATAAAGAATTCTCGAATAAACGAAAAAAAAGATATAATGAATGATCAAATATTTGTTGAAATATACTAATGAATAAATATTAAGTAAATGAAGAAATAAATGAATGACTTTGTATGTATCAATTAATGAATAATTAAAAATTTATGTGAAAATACAACAGTAAATACATGAATTAATAAATCAAATAAACCATTTCACTTTACTCCACACATACTTGTTTACATAACCATTAAAAATCAAAACGTGCATCCGTGACTCTGAATTAAAGTTTGAAAAGTTATTAATAAAAGCTTTATCATTTCATAGTAAAAATTTTACTTTTGATGTACTTTCATCTTCAGAAAAAACTAGTGATGATTAAAATCATCGCCAAATAGGTAGTTGCGTAAAAAAATTAAAAATTTTACTATTTACTTTACTCTACTTAGTTTTTCTCACACTTCTCGACAAATCAATATGAAATCCAGCTACGATACATATAACAATAACAATCCATTATAGATTTATATAGAATACCTGATTTACACCAAATTCGGGTTCGACTGACATAATAAATTATCCATATGAATACTCCCTTTGTTGCACAAAATCATCCAATGAAATACATATTCCATTTCCTAAAAAGATTAATATGTTCCCACTATTTCAGAAACTAATAATTTTCTAATTCTATAACGTTGTTTAGATATGAAGGCTGATAGAATTGCCATTAACGAATCAACATAATATATTGTAATCTCTGCAGTTATTAATCGGCGCTGTCAGAGGGCTTACAGATTAAATGACTAATCTTTAAATGGCTAATGCGTGCTTCCAACAATGTGCTTTTGTACCTTTTAGCAGAAGAATTCATTAGCATAAACGGTACTGTTCGTAACCGAAAATGCGAATATAACTCATGTTTTAACACAACATCCTCATGCAGGAAAGTTTAAAAGGTTTTCAGTAGTTGAATATTGCACATTAATGTATTTCCCGTTGCAAATTATATTTAGTAGGGAAGCTAAGCGATTATATTTAAGAGCTTCAATTCTATGGCAGTACTTTTAAATCAAAATTGAACACACAAAAAATAGTAGTACGATTTAGTTTTTGAGGCAGTTAGACTAGAAAAAAAATACTATTTATTTCATATGAAACGTTGTATTGCTATTTACGTGTCTATTGATTCATTACAGATTTTTGGATTAATAGTTTATGTTTTTTCTAAAAATAATAATGTATATTAACTTTCTCATTTTCTTTTTTTCTCATGTTTTGTCCCAAAGCAAAAACTAAGCAGTTTATCATAGACAATTAGCAACTTTCTGGTCAGCAGAATCATAAATTTTCTAAACATTATTTAACATTGTTCCTAAATTAAGCGGAAAATGCAAAAAAAAAAAAAAAAAGGGAAGAAGAAAATAGGACTGTTGTTCCAACCTAAATCTGTAAAGACGGATGTCTGAAGCAATTAGATTCTGGTCTGTGCTAATTCTATATTAGCTACCAGTTTGTTTGGCACTCTTGGCTTCCTTAAGAGATTTTCCATCTCCAGCTCAGTCACTTTCCTATGCCGGGCTGATGAGTGCTAATAAGCACGAAACTGCAGTCCTCGGCTGGAAATGACGGAGCTGGCGGTGTATTTCATGCAATTAGATTATTCGTTGAAAATTGTTTTTATCCATTTATTGGAAAAATATTTAAACTTTTCCAGTACCCATTGTGTTTGCATGCCTAAACGCATGTATGCGTACTTTTACCTTACTGAATCATCTGGGCTAATATTTTTTTAACCGGATTTAAAACCGCGAATTCAGCCATTTTTAAGGAAATTACAATCTTAATAAGTTGATTTACACTTTTACCAAACCATTTTGACTAAGGACATAAATTTACATTTTTACTAAACATGTTTTTTGCTTTTTCAATATCTTATAATCAGAGAATTGAAAAATCATGTATTTAATTTTTGTGACTAGCGTAGAGTTGAACAAACATTTCTTGGTAGTAGATGAGCGTATATTGTTTGGTGTAAGACAAAAAGTCGCAGCCAAAATTTCGCGGAACAAAATGTCGCCAAACCGAAATGTCGCCGGTCCAAAATGTCGCCGGACCGAAATGTCGCCGGTCCAAAATGTCGCCAAACCGAAATGTCGCCGGTCCAAAATGTCGCCGGACCGAAATGTCGCCGGTCCAAAATGTCGCCAAACCGAAATGTCGCCGGTCCAAAATGTCGCTGGCAACATTTTGGACTGCGAAATTTCCGTGGCGGTCTTTCGACCCCAAACCATTGTTTGGTGAACAGAAGTATGGCATCTGGGGCATTCAATGACAAAAATTTAAAGAAAAAGTTAGGATTTCACAAATAAATGTTGGCAAATATATTTTCACTAGTAGTGTAACCGCTGTATTCACATTACATGTATATTGATAAGTATAAGCATTTAAAGGCAATACTTTTCCGTTTTAAGTGATAAAACATCACTGTCTGAAATTCCCCAGTTTGTGTGTTCATGAAGGGATGGTCCTCTAGAAAAACAGTTTATTGCAGTTTTACTGATGCGATAGTGCTTTGTAAACTAAATAAAAAAGCAGCCATGCGACTATATATTCTTGTGTAATGAACTATTACATTATATTCAGATCTATTTCTATGTCCTTATCCGTCAGGCACTTAATATCAGTTTTTTAGTATTTATTTAACGCTGGTGTTCGAACTTTTAAGTACAGTTTTTTCAATTAGTTTAACCTCCTAGATAAGTTAAATTTATTGCTATTTGATTTTTGTGTTTAAAAGAGACCGTTTTGTGTAAGCATATAGCTTTAATGCCATTAATTTTGAAAAAAAAAAAACTATCTGAAGAAAGGAAGAAACAAAAACATTGCTTCATCTTAATATATAGAAGTTAAGTTAAACGAAAAAAAAAGTTTGATTGCATCATCTCCTTAGAGTAATCAATTGCAAAAAATAATCAGCTTCTTTTGATATCGGAGTTACATTTTTCCTACTAATTATTTTTTTTTAATCTCTGTCTATATAACTGTTACGTTTAACGGGATAAACGTTTATTTACTTCTTTCTCTTATGTGATAGGATACAGAATCTGCAAAGGTTTAGACTAGGTATGGAAAATCTCATTTAGTTTCAATCAGCAATGGCTTTTTAAAAACGGTTAAAATGGATGTATCACTTCTTAACCCTTTAAGAACAATAAGCTTGGTAAGCATAGTCATTTTATACATAAAACTATCATTACACGGTGATGTAAATGACTTATACGTTTGACAAAAATTGTTCAGTAGATTTTGTGTTAAAGGTAGAAACTCATATGTCTTATGGTCTGTTAAGATGCAAAACTGTAACAAGTTACCAAAATTAGATTAATTAACTACTCAATTTGAAAATGTTTAATAACTAACGAAATTACTACTTTCAGGCCACCTAGACATGAGGCAACTTATTTGAGTCAGCTTTTTAACGGGCGGTTTTTGTAAAGTATTGCCTGATAGAAAAATGAGGGACCATCAACTCCTCAGGTACGCAGCTACCATTCTCATCCCGATGAGTTGAATAAGATTTTTAGTTAACTCAACTCATCGGACAATCCCAAGCGTTCTCTTTACACAAGCGTAGACTAATTGAGTCAATTCGGTTCAGTTTTAACAGCGTTGTGGAGTAGCTGCTCGAATAAATTCGGCTTATTAGAAGGAAAGTGGAATTAACTTAGTTGTCTCGTGTGTAGTAGTCCTTAATCTTAAAATTAGAATATATTTGCAATATTTTCAAACTGAAATAATAAAATACAGCGTACCTTTTAAACACTATCTTTTTGCGAAAACTAAGATTTTGATGCCTCAAATATAAGTAAAAAAAATTTCTACATTACTTGTGTTTGATATATTGTAAATAAATTTTAAACTTTCCCATGTAAGTCCTCGAAACTCGGAAACCTTATATATACACGAATCAACAACTTTATTCTATACATATATTTGTAAGTAATAAATTGTATGTTTTGAAAAATGCACGAATAAATGACTGGTTTCTTCTCAAATTCCACAGAAAAAACTGCGTATATATGGAAATTATTCAGACAAAATTAGAATAAGAATAAAAATTACATTTGTAACACTTGTTTGGGCTGTCTTGTATGATGAATGTTTCTGCATTTGTTATCAATCATCTGCACTTCTTTAATTTAAAACTTTCGTATGTGCGGCGTTTCTTTCTTAGAATATCATAATGTTGCCTACAAATATTTTCTTTTTGCAAAATATCGCGTTTGCACTATTTCAAACTTGGAAAAAAGAACTAACGAGTTACGTGCTAACCAAAGAAAATAAATGGATTTCGAAATATACTTCTGATATAAAAGATTCGAAATGCAAGAAGAGCCGATATTATCACTGTACACAGATAAATTACTTTCGTAATGAATATAAATTATATGTGTGCTGTCTTGGAAAATAATGTATGCATTTGTTTAAGAATACATCAACATTTCTTAGTGGAAATTTTTGTTCAAACATTTACGATAAACTCTTGGATAAATATCCTCATGAGCCTAGGACTGTGGATTACAGTTCTGTGCAAAGACTTAAAGCAAATAAAAATGTATTTTAATGTATTTGATCTTTGATTTGGATACATATTTTATAAAACCTATTGACTGAATTTATGTCTGATGCGTTACGATTAAGTTATGCGGCGTACGACGGAAGATTAGCAGAGTAAGCCATGTGTCTGGAGCGGGGTTTGATCCACGGGCCTTTGTGATGGTAGCCCACTACTTTTCTTAAAGGCAAAAGACCTCAAAACTGAGGGGCAAAGGTGGTTTTTCTGCTCTCTAAACATACGACATAACGCAATATTTGGATTAGACAGGGTGCTGAGAAACCAGGCATTTTGGCGTAAGCCAGTTCCAGTTTGTTGCTGTCATTGTGAAACCTGTTGCTTCTATGCCTGTTTCTGCAGCTGTCGTTGGTGCAAAAATGTATGCAATTTTAGCATCCGCAGTTGGACGTATGAGTGCCAGCGATTGGGTGGACAGCGATGCAGAAGTTATTGCAGTGAGGAATGAAGAACCTATGATGTATGATAGTTCCTCCTCCAATTAATGGGTTATATGGCACCATTTGTTGTGTTTCCAGGTTACCAATATGAGGCGTACGAATGTGCATAGCACAGTGAACGATGTGCCCGTGGCGAGGCTTGACCCACGGACCTTTGTTATGGTAACCTAGTACTTTACCTCTAACTATAAGCCAATACGCTCCTCAAGGCTCGGGGGCAACTTTGGATTATGGGCGTTCAATATACGCCACGAGTTACACTAGCTTTTTTTCTTTTTGTAAGTGTCTATTTATAAGCTCAAAGGCGTAAAACTGTGGAGAAGAGTATACTTCCTGAAAAAATCAAATAACTGCATTGAAAGTTCACTCTTAAAAATGTATACGTCGCTACACACGGATTAATGTTTTTTGATTGATTTAAGCACTAACTTATCTTAGAATTTTGTTCACGTTTTGACCAGTGTTTTTACTATTCTTGATTCACTCATTTTTAGTGTTTTGCATCTACGTTCCTTCCGATCACAATTTCAATTTGAAAAATGAACTATACAGACATCACGTTTCTAAAATATATGTATGAAAATATAATTTCTTTACTTTTTCGTGAATAATGCTTTTGATTCTTTAACTGGGCAATTCCACGGTGTCGGACGTAGAATTTGCACGAAATTTACCAATAAAGGTTCATATTTTTCAGATTTAAAATGGATGAACTGAGCCAATTTTTTTCTCAATACTTATATATGTAGGAACAATATAAAAACTTATAGAATTTCTGAAAAAAAATTCAAACTATGAATATTAAAAATTAAAAACCTCATGGTGTCGGACGTAGATGAAAGGGGAACTGAAAATTGACGTACGTTGAAAAAACCGAAGTTTCAGCTCAATGAACTGTTTTCAGATTTTTTGACTACTTGAATGTTGAAAAGTAAAGCTGAAATATGAATAATTTTTCCTTTTTCACCAAATTAATTCACGGATAAATAGCACAATTTTTTTTCCCTTGGTGTCGGACGTAGAATAGTTGGTGTCGGACGTAGAATGTGCAAAGCAGACAACATCCGACATGAAATAAACATCTTAAAAAGCTGTTTAACTCTTAATTTGTGTATGGAATTATATATTATGGTATTTTAAAGCATAAAAAAGGGGAAAATATGTATAACAGGGGTATGTGCAGAATTTTTCCCAGGGCTATATTTTTTGTGAAAAATCAAATAATTTTGTGAAAATTGAAATAATTTGAAACTAAAAATTTTATGCAAAAAGAATGTAGGGTGGGGGGGAGGTCATGTCCCAAGTTATGTCATAGAACTTGTTTACAAGGAATGTTTTTCAAGACATTTCTTTGTTTTTATGACAAAATATTATTCTTCTGGGTGTTCTTGAGGGATTTGGGGGGGGGGAGCAGGGGGATCTCATTGCTTTTGGGGAGATGGACACCCCTAATGTATCAATATCGGTATACTATTCCAGGAAATTTGTATTTTAAGTCTTCACTCATAAAATAAGGAAAATACGAGAACATAACGAGAACAAGAGAGATTAGACGCATTTTGTCAAGTTTTTTTTCTTTTTTTACAATCTCTATGTGAACAGCACATAGAACTATGTGAACTATGTGTGTTTTCAATCTCTAGGGTGAAAAGAAATGAAGATTGATTTGTAGAATTTTAATGAAGAAAAATCTAACTTATTAACAAATAATAAGAAATTTGGATGTTGGTTACAAATTGTTGAAAACGAAACTGAGCATTTTTAATCACAAACAGGGGTTGTTGTGAGTTCACCAAAAATACCTGAGAATTTTTAAGTGAAAACTGGGGAAGGGAGGAGTGTTATTTTTGAACTGAGAACCCTAATGCTTCTTAAATATTCATAATTTTATACATAACTACTTTAATCGCTATTGATAAACATATGAGACTCATTTCTTACCTTCAGATATTTTCCCCAGCCAAAATATTGTGTATATGTTCTTCAAATTTATGTTATGTAAAATATAAATATAAATACATAATCAGGCATGAATAGCATGTGTGAAATTTTTAATTTAACCAGGAATTTTCGTATACTTATAAACCTAGTTTCAGTTAGGAAAATTTTGGTGTCGGAAGTAGAAATTTTTCTGACCATTTATTTAAGCATAACTAGTTTTTTGAAATTTAATTTAAATGATTATTTTTAATTGCATTTAAAATGTTTATTTGCAGACAAAATATTTTGTAAAAATCTCCACTCAGTTTTACATAATATAAACTTTCAGCCAATTTGGTGTCGGACGTAGAATTACAAAAATGCCTTATATGAAAAAAATCCCTAAAAATTAAGTTTTGCAGTTAAAGTGCAATTTTTTTGTACATAACTCTTCTAGAGAGTTCTGAGAAGCATATTTTAGAGAGAATATTTGAAAAATGCGACAATGTAAGTATCAAACAGCCATTCTTAAGTCGCATAAAAAAAGTTACTTGTAAGAACATGGTCATAACAACCTGATTTGAAGCCTCAGAACTCTAATTAATTTTGCTTTTGTTGCATATTTTTGCTATTTCCATACACTTCAGATAATTACCTTTCCATTGATACCAAAATTGTGAGAAAAAGATTATTTTAAAATTATGTCACCTTTTCCCCTTTTCTGTGGAATTGCCCAACTCTTATGTGTTGAAGTAATAACACCATGCAATAACAATTTGTTCTTTTTTTTGTCTTTAAACATCACCAGACGATCATGCCAAGTAGTAAAAACATTATTATCATATGTTTGCTTTAAACATTGAATCTAATTGACCGTTAACGTAGTTTTTATTAGTACATTTCTTTCACAGCTATTTGAAACATATGCTGAACAAATTTACTTCGTGCTACTGACCGTTAGAGAATGGAAGAAAATATGTTTCATCAAACTTATATTTTAATGAATTTCTTACGTCTCAAAATTTGTTTTATTGAAAACGTTAAAACAGTTCTCACAAAATCTAGCGCTTTCAGTTTCAAATCTACCGTTAGAATTACAAATCTACAACTATTACATTCCTTATTTTGGCCCCTTGAGGATCCGGTTAATTACTTTTGAGTAACAAACGGTGTATTGAACATAAAAGGAGAAGGTACTAGAGAAAATAAACTATTTTAAAATCCTTGCATTTAAACCTTTTAAAGCTGTACTTTATTTTAGTCTGAAACACGTGACTTCATGTTTAATTGACTTTGGTACCCACCAACGGGGTTGGATTTAGTAGTGCCTATATCGGTGAAAATCTAATTATTTGCAATTAAATTTTGAAGCTTATCTGTTTTTCATACTGATCCTAGACAAAAACGCAATCACAAACTGAAAACTTCGCTATGTTTATGTTACTAGTGCTATCAAATGCGTGCATACTCTAAATAAAATTAATTTTGATGATCTTAATTTCTCCTGATTAACCATAAGTTCAGCTCTAATAACTTAAACATCGATGAATAAAGATGTACCAGATTCTTTTGCTTATTCCATAGCAGATCTGATAGCCGGTTTTTATTGCAAATAATTTGTTTTCGTGTTATACAAACACATAAACTTTTTTGATCTAAGGCCAAACAACTTGTTACCAAAGCATTTATATCAGTTTCAACAAACTTGGGATATCATCTTATTTATTTTACAGCGTATAGTATTTCCTTACTTGACTAAAGTAGTAGTTTATATGCCAAGGGCAGGAAATATTAAGACTGACAGTCGTCTGCAGAAAATAACTGTGAAAAATGTTCTAAATTGTTTTGTAAAGGAGCACTCCGAAATTCTTCTTTTACGACAGGCGACAGAAAACAGCAACGGAATTCTAAACGCAGTTCGAAAAGAGAATTAAACAGAGTGTCCCTGCATTAAAACTATTTGAAAGAAATCGCAAGAGGCGTTTATTGATTCACCGGACAGCTGGAAAAACGGACATTGGGCATTCCGCATAAAATTGAACAACACAGCTCGGTCGCAAGATGTCGTAAACATTCCGAGTAAATCCTCTAGGAGAGGAGCGTGTTTTATCCATTTTAAAGAAAGTGGGTTACTAGAAAGGAAAGTCTTGTATCTATTCTGATAAAGGTACATTTTTCTCAACTTTCAATGCTTTTTTCTGAATTCTAAAAATATATTTCTATTTTTTTGAAAACGTCCTTTTCTAACGGTGAAACTTTCTCACTTGAAAAAAGGATGATGGATTCAAGCGACTTTCAATTCTGAGCATTTATAGAAAATACTTGAGAATATTTTTGTTAAAAGTGGGGAACTGTTGAATGCTTTTGATAATGAAGACTTTATATTTGATATCACATATTTTTTATATGCTATGCCATTATATTGCTCTTATTAATGTCATGTATTTATTGTTCTTATTATTTCATTTTTAATCTTTTTTATTTTTATCTTTTAAAATCCCTAGATTTAATTTTTAAAATATTTATACTTATATTCAATTTAGAATTTTAATTTTGTTTTATCTTCGTAAATACTGTGTTTATTAAAGCTTTTTTTCCCCAAGTAACAATGTTTTTTCAAAAAATTCCAGGCAATATGTTTCTTCTTTTTTTTCCCTTTCTTTTCTTTTCTTTCTTTTTTTTTTTTTAAGGAACACTGTCAACAGTATAACTTTCTCGCTTGAAAGAATCATGATCGATTCAAGCGACTTACAATTCTGAATATTTGTAGGAAATACTTGAGAATACTTTTTCTTAAAAAGGAAGAATTTTTGAAGGTTTTTGATAATGAAGATTACTAATAAATTCAATAATCTGTTGTTTGATACGTTGATGTTCTTTCCTATTTCATATCTTTTCTTGTTTATTTACCTCTTTATTAATTTTGTTCATTTAATTCGACGATTAAAAAAAAAATCATGATCTGTTATATACTGTGTTTTCAACTACTTTTTTTTTTTTCAACGTACGACTACGGTATTTGAATTGAACTATAATGTTATTAATGTGAAAGTGACGGAGGATTTCAATAGAACTAAATAAATGGGAATATCTAACGTATCAAATTACTGGTTTTGCTCAATAGGACGATGATATCGAACAACACCTATAGTATGATAAATAAATACCTTTGTGCTGAATAGTAAAGTCAGACAAAACAACGTAAGTAGAAGCACAAATTTGTAAATTACAGCAGACACGTGTTTCGGCGTTACAGGGAACGCCTTTTTCAATGCAAAAAATAATGAGCTTATGGATGAAAAGACATCCGACAAAAGCTTTTGTCGGATGTCTTTTCATCCATAAGCTCATTATTTTTTGCATTGAAAAAGGCGTTCCCTGTAACGCCGAAACACGTGTCTGCTGTAATTTACAAATTTGTGCTTCTACTTACGTTGTTTTGTCTGACTTAACACCTATAGTGTTTTTTGCCGTAGTCAGGTTTCAGTTTTTTTAGTTTTTAGTTTCAAATATTGTTTTCTTTCTATGAGGATATGTTTAATCTGTTTTGTTGTGTGTTCTTTGTGTGTTTTCTTTCCGTATTTATTTGCATCCTTGTTTGTCGGCGATAAATATATTTTTTTTTTCAATTAAAACATCTAAAATGTATTCTTTTACCATCACGACAGCATTTGTATGCTCGTAGATCTTAATTTTAAAAACTATTCATTATAAGTTGATTACTAAGATCAGAAAAATACAAAAACAAGACATTGAAATATATTATAGTTATCATTTTCTTTCACATTTAAGGGGGTCCGGGACACATTTTGAAAAAAAACTTATTAAACAGTGTAGAGTTTTGAAATGTTTTACACTGATTCACGATCTATTTAATAATCAAAATTATAACATAAATATTTTTAAAAAAATTTTAAATTTAATTTTTAAAAAAGTGCGTTTGCTTTAAATTGCTAAAACTCAAAATATTCTTGGTCAATTTTATTTTTTTTAAATATTCAAAAATATCTAAGTTTAAATTTTTATTTGGCAATTTAAAAATATTTATTTATTTATAGTATAGAAAATATTTGAAGAAAAATTTCGGAAAATTCGATGATACTTCAAAAAAAAAGAAAGAAAAATAATCATATTTTTTACAGAAACCTTTTTTTTTTTCAAACTTTCCGAATAAAAATTAAAGTAAATTGTTTGGAAAACATATACTTCAAATTTCATTACTTTATCTTTATCAGTTCATGATTAAGAGTTGGAATGCAAAAAATCAGTGAAAAATTGCATCATGGAGAAAAAAGTAGTTTAAAGTTTTAAATTTAAGCAAATTTTTAAAGTTAAGTATATTATTAGTTAAATGCGTGCAACAAACATAGTTATATATTTTGTTCTGAGATAGAAACAATACTCAAACGTTCTTTTAAGCAGAAGAAAATGGAGAAGTTTTCTAAATGGTTATTTAAAAATTGAAAAATTAGAAGTTTTTTTTTTTTTTTTTGTGTGTGTGTCTCGGACCCACTTAAGTAATGAAATTTCTGTTTTGCGATAGTAAATTTTATGATTATATGAAAATACGGCACTGCGAAAAAGCGTCTAAGGCGTTGGAGACCCTTCTCATTTGAAACTTCGTGTAACATAGATAATTCAGAAAATGTTCTGAAAAATTGAGTTCCACATGCCATATAATAGTTATTTGACGTAAGTAAAAAAAATGTTACAGAACATAAAATGCCATACTAGGCGTATTTATTTCATATAGGTCATTGAAAACCATCAGCATCACAACACTTTTCAAATTTATAATTTGAGCTAGTATATAATTTGTAAGATAGCCGTGCATCGAAATATTTGCGTGATTCCCTCCAATCAAAAGGGTTTGGCGTGTCTGCAACAATTAAGCAAATGAACAAACTGATTCATAAATTTCAAAGTTATTTAAAGAATACCCTGAGTTATTCAGCAGGACTCTACATTGTTTTATGTCATAAGACCTGAATGGAACAAATATTGATTTGCATTGACAATATGTTTGGGTTAAACAATGTGTTTAGTAAATACTGTAAACCTTAGCAACACCAGCGAAAGTTGTTACATTTAGAATAAGAATCGGGTCACGAAAAAGAAACATTTTTTTTCTTAGTTTCTAAATGAAATATTTAATTTGCAAGGACAATCACCAAAATTATTTTTGTTGTTTGTGTGATTCGTCTAAAACATAGTTATAAATAAAGGTTTTAACAGTTAATTTATAGATAATGTTCTTATATTACTGATTCCTGATTATGATGGTTTACTTCTAAAGGTTTTCTTAAAGTAAAATGACACAATATAAATGTCATAAATTATTCCAAAAACATCTATAAAATCATATTTAAAAAAAAAATAAGTGTACAATTATTTAAAAACAAACTAATTATTGCGTTTTTGTCATAATTCAAGCACTCTGCTTTCGTTTTTATTCATTTCTCAAGAGATTGGAAAGCTCTATTTATTCTTTATTGTATATTAATTTCAATTTGAATTTAAAATATACCCTTTCCTTTTGTTCAGAATTGTGTGGTCGTAATATTCTAAAGATTTATTTTAAATAAAATTTTGTATCGAAAATGCTATACAAGTAATTATTATTATTATTATTATTTGAAAATATGTAATTTCTGTGTATTAATAAATAGCATCAAAATGACAACTTTTCTCGGGTAAAAAGTCTGAATATATTGCCCAGGTTTAACTTTGTTGGATTGTTTTTTTTTTTTTTCATAATGCATTTTTAAGGAAAATATACTGTTACTTGTAGATTCCCTTTAAACGTATTCTGACTAAGTTATTAAATCATTATTTTATTTTAAGCCATAATATTTCCCAATCTTAGTTGCTTTTCAGTTTACGTAATGATTCGTTAGATGAGATTCGTATTAAAAATCAATGGATCACAACCGGTCTTAGTCATTATTGGTGCTAAATTGAGAATGATTAAATTTAAAGAAAGCAGTGAAAAATAGAATACACAAAATAAGCCTAAAAATCAATACACAATAGTCAATTAGGGAATTAACTTACTTGTTTTTCACCTTAAGATAAAAAAAAAGAAAAAAAAAACGAATTATTATGTAACACGTCTTAGTAGTTGATGATGTCGTCAGGACAAATACATATTTCAAAGTAATTTCGTAAAAAAAGATTCCCTATACTTTGTTATAATATTTTTACCTCTGCTTTCACTTCAATCCTCCATTTAAAGCAATCAAAAAGGCCTATCCATTTTTACCTTTTTAATAATTTTAGTCTAAATTTTTGATTTTACAACTATTTTTGAGTTTAAAGTTTTGTAGTTTGCAGTTTTTAATAAAAACATAAATCGAAAACAGTAAATGAACATACAGGTGCTTTTGGTTTTTAAAGATAATTACAGTGAAGCACTGTTTATACGTTTTTACAGGGACAGCATGGAAAAAGCGTACAAATGAAAAAATGTATATTAGATACAGGTAAATGTGTATTAGAATTTGCAGGGATCAATTCAAAAAACGTATAATTGATAAAAACGTATGAAAAAAAAAAACGTATAACGGTGCTTCACTGAATTTATATTCTTTGAAAAATGACTTAAGAATTATAATGTTGCTCAGATAAATATTTTGATAGTTGTTTCAGATTTTATTTTAAAACAGATGCTATTTTATAAAAAAATTATCAAAGTTCTCTCTCGACTATCTGGTTGTGCTGGTGAACTTTTTGCACTCATGAAGAGGCTCCATTATAGCCTTGAAATAGTTAAAAGCTGCATCATCTTCAGAATTTGTTTTATTTAAGTTGTTTTTTTTTTTTTTTTACTTTAACCGTGTAATGTTTCGTAAATACATTCTGCCCGAGGCAAGAAATCGATCTTTGCTCTTTTTTTTCGTGAAAAAATTCTCAATTATAGCTTACTTTTGAATTCATGTAATAATTCTTAAGACGGGATCTGTATTAAAATAAACAACAGATCATTACTTGTCTTAGAGCCAGATGAAATATTGACCAAGATCAAATTGGGAGAAAAAAGCTCTAAGGAGAATCTAATTTCCGCGAATAAACCTCACAATCAATACACCGTCGTCATTAATTAAATTATGCCACTTTATTGATGCCTTAAAAGCAATACAAAAACTAAATCCTTATGTAACAAGGCCTTACTAATGATTGATTCTTCTATTAGATTTATTGGTATTTTTTTCGGAACAATTAGAAAATCATATTTTAAAGTAAGTGCAATATTTTTTCTTTAAAACAATATTTGCATTAAATATTAGCCGTATTTTGTTCAAGCACACTCTGAATTCACTTTAATCCTCAATTTTTAGGAAAAGTTAAAGGAAAGAGATTTTTTTATTAAATATTAAGTTCAATCTGTATTTTGCTGTTCAATTATCTTTGAATTCAAATATTATCTGACACATTCAATGTTATATTTTTCAGTAAAAATAATGAATAAAAAAAATTAGACGTATTTTAACAGAATAAATATAGCTTTTTATAAAACGACTTTAAAACAAAGGTTGCTATTTGTGTTTACGAAAAACTATCATCGGAATTATCATTTTACTCATGTAAGAAACTGGAATACATCTTCCAGGTTCAATTTTACTGAAGCTTTACTCATTAGATGTTTTAGGGAGGGGAGGGGGGAGCGTAAAATTGTTTATTGATATCTGAAAAATATACTACCTGCGGTAAAAATGGTTGTTTTATTTTAAGTAAACAGATCTATTATTGCTAGCTTCCTTTTCAGTTTCGGTAATGATTCTCAAGATAAGATCTGCATTAAAAATCAATACACCATAAGCCGGTCTTATCCATGCTTGTTGGAAAATTGAGCACGATCAAATTTAGGGAAAACAGTGCAAAAGAGAATCTGATTGCACGAAATAAGTCTTATAATCAATACATCGAAGCCAATTATTGAATTATGCCACCTATGTGTGACCGTAAGACCAAAACAAAAACCAAATCCTAATGTAACAAGGCTTAGTTGATGATTGCTTCATCGATTGACTTTCTTAGCCCTCTTTTTCTGAACAACTCTCCATCGCATCCCCTGTAATTTTTCCACCTTTTCCATCCCACTTTAATAGATCGTTTGTTTCCCAAAAAAGGACAAGTCATATAGAGATGAATGAAAACAATATTTTTCCGATAATTCCCTTCCTTTAGGTTTTTTTCCAATGCTCTTAATATGCGAACGACGTTTCTTTTATCCTGCGTTCATAATAAACTTTTGGAGCAATTTCGGGCAGAAATGAAGAAATCAATCATTGTGTCAGCCGCAGGGCGCGGGAAAATTACAATGTGAATGGAGGAAATGTAGCGATAAGGCATTTCAAAAAAGATCTTTAATTAAAGTTGCTGAGAATGCTATATTAAGGCAATAAAATTCAGAGTTTTACATTAATTCTTAGGTTTCAAATTTTATTTTCTCCATTTGTAAGTTTGAAGCTCTATGAAATTTGTTTCAGACATATGATAGAGCAAAAAAAAAAAAAAAAACACTGTGTACCGCGGTGACTTTCCTATTTATGGGGTGATTTTTTCAAAAGCTAATTGGCATCATTTCTGAATCTTGACAATTTTTTTTTCATATAAATAGACAGAAACAGCAGTGAATGAAGTATTTATCCCTCATGTTTGTTGTGAAGCTTCATAAATGATGCAAACTAGCATTTGAAATGTCGGAAATAAACAAAGTCACCCCGGTTGTGTGTAACCAGATACATAGCAGAAACAGCACGTCGCTGAAACATAGGTCGCAGATTTTTGATTCTTAGTTCGGGCAAAAATAACTCGAACTTTATAATGAAAAAAAAAAAAAAAAAAAAGCGTTGCATTTCAATGAACGAAGATTATTACTGCATTTCCTGGGTTTTGGGATTTAATCTACAGGTAGTATGTACTTGAAGTTTTAGCATTTTAATTTGACAATTTTAGGATTAATCTAATTTTGGATCATCTTGCAAATTGACTATTTTTAGGGCTTTTTATCTGTTTCGCAGATAGCATACAAAAACCTGCTAACGGGGTCGGTAGTAAGAGATAATAATGTTTGAGTGTGCATATTATCGTGCAGTAATGACGCTACGTACATTCCAAAATTCATGTCTTTTTAAATGCTAATACATAATACAAAAAAGTCTTCAGTAAAAAATGCTAAGAATACTATCTAATGCTAAGAATACAACCTTATGCTAAGAACGCAATGCACATGTGTTCTGCGAAATATACGCTAGATATATTTATTTTTGTTATAGTGTTAGTTTTTCCTGATACTTTTTAAAAATATTAAGTATATAAATGCATCTGATATACAGTATCTGCTAGATAAATGATAACACGCGGTTTCTATTTATAATATATAAAAAGAAATTGATACGTATGCTTGAACGATACAGCAAATAATGCATCAGTTTATCCGGAAAAGGAAATTGAAAATACATTTATTGAAATTAAGAACATTTATCAAATAGATGGATATCGTGCATTTCTAATACTATGAGAAATATGTTGTATAGCATTTCTAAAAACGATAAAATCTAATGCGTCTTTTCTACTTTTCCTATTAAAAAATAATTTTAATCCTATTCAAACCATTATTTAACTAATAGTTAAGATATTATTGAGCACTGCTCAGATTATCAAATAAATGCTGTGAATATTTTAATTATAACGGTACCATGCATACTTTTAAATGTAAAATTTTTTCCTAATCTCTAGTCATTGAATGTTACATGCATACAACAGCTCAGTGGGGCAAACAAACACAGCTTTTACCAGACCTTCCGTTTTTCAAAAGTGTACCTTTTTCATGTTGTAATATTCGTTTTTTAAATTTATTTTTTAAAATGTTTCTTGAATTTTTAATTTTACTTTATAAAATTTTTCGTGAATTGTTAATTTTACTTTCTTAAACTTAAATTCTTAAAATTTTACTTTTCATTAAGATTCTTTCCTATTTTTATTTTTCAAACTTTTGCGGGTTTAATAAATCAAAAAGTGACAATGTTTAAGCAAGCGTGGAAAAAAAGGAAACCATTCTTACGCTATAAGCTCACATCTTTTCTGTTTTTAACGTAGCGTTTTTTTTTTTCTTTTTCGTTTCTTTTTTCGTTCTGAATCAACTAAAAAAGGAAAATATCGGCTCAGTTCCGATTTTGTACCTCCAGAAATGGAGGTTTTTGGTTTTCAGCAATGAAGAATTCATTTTTGTCAACATGAGAAATTAATAAATCAATTTAAACTTGATTTTTGTAATTTGCAAAAGCAACTGTTAATAGCCAGTCTCCCCTAGCTTGCTAATCTGACTTCATCTCTTGTAAACATTCAGAAAATTGACTTATTAAAAGAAAATTTTTTTTTTAACAAACGGTTCATAAAATAATGTTAGTGAGCTCTTTTTTTTTTTTTTTTCATTTTAAAATAATTTACATTTTTTTTTTAAATAATGATTATCGTTGTTCTTTTTTTTCTACGATTAAAACTTGTAAAGTGAAAATATTTCTGGAAGATAAATTTCAGAAGTCTCATAAAATGTATTGCATACTATTTATTAAACATATAAATTATCCGTTAAAAACTCAATCTTTGATAATATGTTCGGATCTTAATTAAATTCCATGATGCATATAAAATGCAGAGCTTGCACAAAATCGCAGTTTATTAAGAATTGTTTCTCAATATCCTGAGAAAGCGCTTGATTTATTAGCTTCCACCGAAAGCCAACGTGAATTCCTAAGACGGGAATTTCTATTTCCTTCATCGGTCACTGTGACAACTTAACTCACTATATTTTCAAAAGTTTATAAGAACAAGAGCTTAAACTACTGATATGGAAAATACCTTTCTTTTTATACAGTTTTAGACAAAAAAAGTGTCCATTCTTTTTGTTAGTATTTTTATAAAATTGATTTGACCGGTTTACAATAAACATTGTAACATTGTCTACATCTAACAAAGTATTTTAAACAAAATAACTTGCAATTTATTTACATGTCCCTCCAGCACCTATCTTTAGGCACAGCATTAAATCATAATAGGATTAACGCAGTGTTATTATTAATTATTTATTTATTTATTTTTGGTTAAGCGTTTTCACACAAAGTTGCAGCTATACTTAAGCTAAACCTGATAAACAAGAGTGTTAAAAACCTGGTGAACACTGGCGTAAGAATACGAAAATAGTTTTTAAATGCGCAGAAAAAATTTGATTTATCAACATAATGAAGGTATACTAAAGGATATATTTCAAAATTTAGTGCAGGTATCATTAAGAATATATAGTCGCCTCAAAGCAACAGTAGGATATTTGCTGCTATTCCTGAGATTAGATGTCTTACTATTGCTCTGAGGTGACGATATGTAGTTCCAAAAAAATTTTCATACAGACACAAACAACTAAAAATTACCTAAACTCTATTACTCACGCATATATCTTCGTGAGAAGTAAATGGTGCACTTTCCCTAAAACAAAATTGACAAAGGATGCATTTAAATTTTCTTTATTGTAATGATTTCCATTTGGTTGATTCTCCTGAAACTTGACACTTTCTCGTCACCAGTTCTTTAAACTGAAAATGGTCGAAAGGAGTGTTGGAAAACTAGTGAATATGGGCGTAAATATGCAAAACGAATTTTTGGTATACACAGAAAAATCAGTGGCTTCCCAATGTAATGAATGAATAAATACTAAAGGATTCACTACAAGACTTGGTGTAGTGCTAATATGAATATATCTAAAGTTCTAAAAAAAATTTCAGAAACACTAGCAACTGAAAATTACGGGAATTTTTCTTTAAATAATGCATTAGTGTGCCTGTGAAGTAAAGGGTGAAATATCATGAAAACAAAGCTGACAGGGAGGTACGTTAAAATTTTTTCTCTTGTAATGACTTATATAAGGTTGATTCTCCTAAAACTTGACGCTTTTCAATCACAAACTCTTTCAAACAAGAATGATCTAAAAAAAATTTTTTTTAATGCGTACTAAGTCTTTTAGAAGAACTTACATGGAAAAGTAAAGGAACTTTAACTACATAATATGTTAGTTATATGCTATCCAGGTATAGAAAGAGCCAGAAGAGTGACATTTTGCGACACCGAGGTCCAGAATTAGATTTAACGTTAAAAATGCTTTTAAATTTTTATTTCTAAGTCACATTATACATAGCAAGAAGAATAAAAAAAACATTTTACATTCAACAGAAATTGGCCAAGTGAGTGACAGTGAAAGTGTTACATTACTCAGTTTTGAAGTTCAAAAATATAACAAGACCACAAAACAAATGAGAACTACACTACCGTGGGCAGGTAAAAGATTGTTAATTTTTCGGTTTTCATTTTTTTAAAAATATTTTTGTCATACGTTGCACGTTAGCTTTATTATACTAGCTTGCTTATGTGCTTTCCGCTGAAAAAAATCCAGAAAAAAAAGTCTATTACCAACATTTTCGTATTGTTAGTCTTGAATCCAAAACGCGTTTCTTCAAATATTTCGATAACTCCTTTCTGCAGATACTGCCGTCTACCTGCCTACGGCAGTAAAATATGTCCAACAAAATGGTGAAAATAAACAATTGTTATTTAACAAGTTTCATGAAAACCTTGCTGTATTTTTTTTTTTTTTGTTTTTTTTTTTTTTTTTTTTGATCATTTAAATATGGGGTTATTAAACTGCGTGCCGCGGCACCCTGGGTTGCCGTAGGAAGAGGCGAGGGTGGCGCGAAGTGTTCATTTAGTATATGTTAGATGAGTTTGCTAAATAAGATCATGTAGACCAATAAACCCATTCCTCCCTTTTTGATGTGGCATAGTAAAAACTCGTTAGATCGTGACTCCATCTTCTTCAAAAGAATCTAACTGATTATAAAGCGTTGTCAACAAGCAGTTTTTAATAACCAGGCAGAATCCAGCAAAAACTATTGCGGAAGAGTGATGAAAATACCGCCTGATCTTATTTTGCTGTAAGTTTTGCTTCTACATGGTTCTGTAGGTTATTAGTATAAAAGAAAAGTTGTTTATTGTTCTTGTAGCCTAACTTACGTAGTTGATGAATGCACAAAGATAAATGCCGCTGCATACCGTCATTTTTTCCCTGTAATTTGATAACCAAGAAAATTATATTGTTAACCATTAAAGCGGTGATTAGCCTTCCCTATCACTCCGGTGTCTCTTGGATGATATTATTATGTGTTACATATGCTGCGCTATATGCACGATTGGAGCCCATGAGTGACAACAAATACTGAATGATCAGTAGCCTAGCCCCGTATAGGACGATTGATTTCCTTCCCATGGAAGTAAAGAAGACGTTTTCGGTAATGATTTTAAGATTATCAAATGTGGTTTAATATACACTGATATTAAAGACTCCTTCAATTCGTCTTAGTTCGACAGTAGTGCCCTTTGTAATTTCTGTCTTGAACTGTGCGTTAACTAATCTTTGCCCAAGGTCTTCTTTATTAGAGCCCATGTTCCTCATAAGACTAAATCTTTTTTTTTTTTTACTAAAACTGCGGATAAACTCAATTAAAACTTAAATTTTCAATTGGCTTTATTCTTTAATATTTTTTATGAGTCATCTGATGACTATGCAAAAGCTGGAGCAATGCAAACAAAATAGAAAAAGTAGGTTTTTGAACCTTAGAGTAACCTTACTCGGCACACTTACGCGATAAGCTAAATAATAGAGATGGACTAGGGTGGCGTGAGAAAATTCTTCAAAGGGTGCCGCGAGCCGAAAGAGTTTGAGAAACCTTTATTTAAAAAATTAAGAAAATTAAATATTATTTTAGTCCATAACGTACTTAAACTTAAATACTACAAACTTAGTTTGCGGAATACTGATAAACGTTATTTAAAATAAGTTAAGCACATTTAAGAAAATGATACGAACAGCCCCGTAGAATGTATTTCTGAATATTCAAAATATATCTTAGAAATAAATGGAGTTATGTTTTCATATTACTAGATTTATATTGGTAAAATTATGTCTAAAAATAAAACAAGAAATAAGCTTTGTGAGTCAAACAATTCGTGAAAGGTTTTGTTTCGGTACACAATTATGTTAGGATTGTAAGAAATCACTCACTGTATTGTCACATTTGGGCTTATAAAATGTAATATTCAATTTTTAAAATGTTAGTCCGCTGTACCTCTGAATAGAGGAAAAATTTTAAATAAGATGGCACTAAACTCTTAATTGTAGATAAAAAATGAACATATTGCCTTTTAATCAATGCTGTAGATGTATTCACAATATTTATCATACGTCCGGAAAATACAGTGTGCAGTTGACACATACCTAATCAATGTCTTCATAAGCAAAATACAAGACATGAATAACTAATGTTGTTACCTTCCAATTTTTTTCTTTTATGCGAAAACTAAATAAGTTGACGGATTTATTAATAGGTTCAGAGGAGAAGGAAATGGTCACGAATGTTCACGAAAACCGGGAATTCATATTCTGTACATCGGTCACTTTTGACAACTTAACCCGCTCTCCGACATACTAGACCGTACGCTGAAAGATGGATTATTCAACGGCATTGAGAATCATTTGTAATTTTGCATGTGTCACTCATGTTTTCATGAACCGGTTGAATATCTTTATAAATGTATAGAACAGGAATTAAGTTTCTTTTTTTTACCTGGGGGTACGAAAACGGAAACTAACTGATTAATGGGCGAAGTGCTGTTGAAAAACTCGTTTCCTGTTCTATCGACTGTTTAGGATTAGTTTCAGAAAATATGCTAAATATAGGATTTTTTTTATTGTTGGGGGTATAAGAAGGCGTGCAATTACTTTTATTTTAATAAAGGAACTATTTAACCTGCTATCCGACATTTTAGACCATATGCTGGAAAATAAATTATTTAACGACGTTGAGAGAAACATTTGTTATTTATCATGTGTCACTCATGTTTTCATGAACTGGTTAAATATCTACGTAAATTTACAAAACAGGAATTAATTTGGTATTCTTTACCAGTTAGAACACGAAAATGAACTAATTAATGGTTGAAAAAATAGTTTCCTTGTTCTATCAATTATTCACACTATAAAAACGATTCAGAAACGTTCCTGGAAAATAATAGGCAGCTGATGTGCCCAATTTCAGCCAGTAACATATCTTACAAAAACCAGGAACGTTTTCCGATAAAAGTCAGTAACCTTTCCGAAATATTAAGAAATCTTCCCTACTATAGCCAGTCGTGAACCTTTTAGAAAAATTAAATAGGTTAATTTATTTGATTAGAACCTTCCTGATTTACCAAGAAAGCTCCAGAAATATTAGAGCAACCACGGCCAAGCTACGCGAAAATTGCAAGCAAGAACCAAGCATATTCCTTGCTTGCAATTCCTGCCTCGCAAAGCTATCCAGTGACTTATTTGCTTCCATTGGAAGCTAAGTCAATCCGGACGGGCCATAAACAATCAAAAGCCGATGCACTTAATAAACACGCTCCATCAATATTTAAACTGGTAACAAAAAATATTTTTCACACCAGTGCAAGGTCTGCATTCGTGCATCTTTTAGGAATTCAGGAAACTTTTTTGCGAAGATACTTGATTTTTTTGGGAAATAGTTGAAAACCTCTTTAATACCGAAACGTTCCACGAAAATAACCAGTAACGTTTCGGATTTTTTTTACAGTGCAGGAATAGTTTCAGAAAATATATTTTAAAAAAAATCTAATTTTTAATTTTTAATTTTCATTAACTAAATTTTGTAATTGGGTTGTTTCTTAAATTTTAAAAGTATTTTTTTCTGAAAAAGCATGCTTAAAAACCATTTTAAAATTTAACCATTCGAAAAAAAAAGTTGACAAAAACTAGTATTTTTTAACAATTAATTTAAGACATGCGCACATTCAATTCTATTTTTTACGCTTCTGCACATGACATCGAACGTGAGGAGCTGCCATTCACTTATGCCATTAGCGTAGAACCCAATATTTAATTTGCTTCTTTCCTCGCATACATTGGCACATACATGGTTGATAGCAATAGTAGAGCGAAATATTTCATTCACTTCTTAATTATCATGCGCTGGAAAAGCGGTAGACAACAAACGCTACCACGACTTATTTCCAAAATCGGACACTAAAAAAAAAAATCAAAAATTCGAAATTTTCATCATTTCATGCTATTTTGTTCTACGAATTCTATCAACTTTAGTGACAAAAAGTAGTAACTTTGACTGAAGGAAACAATCTCATTGGGAGAGTGAGAAGTTAAGGGATGTAAGTCAAAAAATGTTTCAAGTTTTAAGACTTTGATCCAATGAATGTTTCTTATGATTTGACCCTTGAATTACAGAAAAGGATTAAATCAAATATTAGTCAAACACCTGACTTTGAAATGCACTGAATACCTGATGTTTTGTTAAATAAATATAAGTTAAAGCTTAGTGTTCGTATTATTTAAAATATATGCCAAACAATAACAGAAAAATGCTAGATCAAACACATACACCTATAAAAATCTTTTAGACAAAGCTAAGGAAAAAAACTGAATTTGATACGAAATAATTGACATGCACTAAAATCATAGCTTGTGATTCTCAAAAGCTGTAAAAATACGGAATTTATTTTTTACAGCACATTTTTATCACTTTAGTTTGACTATTTTTTTTTTTTTTTTAACATTTTGCATTTAAAAAATCAAAGCTTATTTTCCGCATTGCAAAATTCAATGCTTCTGCAAATGAGGATTACAATAATAACACAAATTACAAATACTGAACAAAACTTATTTTTGCGAAGCTTTAATTTTCGCAATTTCACGACCCGTCATAGTATCGAAAATTTAAGCCTCGGGAAACTTCTCATGTCCATAGAAAATTCGTGAAATTTTTGGCTAATCTTTAATGCGAAAATGTCCACTCCTTCTTTTTCTTTTAATATTGCAAAGTACCTTTTTCAGCTTTTCAGCTCCGAAACCAAAAAAAAAAAAAAAAACATAATAATAATAATAATAATAATTCAGGTAAATTCTTATATATAGTGCGTCTGTAAGGAGCAATGCAATGCGACGGGAGACGATACTACTTATGCAAGAGATTTAAATGGAGACATGGCCTGAATTTATAATGGCACATAAGAGACTACTACAGTTTCTTAAATCCTTCGCAGACAACATTTTCCGTAAAGTTTATCACAAAAGGGACTCGCCACAAACGCAATTTACTTTGCAACATGTGTCAAGTGCCTAGAAAAGTCCTTTTTTATATCAGGAATAGAGTTCGAAATTCCTTTTATTTTATGCTATTGTAAACATGTCTATTGGGTTGAACTAAACCTATATGATTTTCTAAGTTGAAGATGAAAGGTACGTATAACTAAATTAACTGAATATTTTTCATTGCGTGTTTGAAACGCTTTCTGTAACAGGGTTTTTCATAAATAACGATATAATTCCACAAAATAGTAATATATTGATTTATTTCACATTCTGAAATATCGTACAGTGCTCTGTATTTTCTTTTAAACATGGTGCTTTTACTGAAATAAATATGAGAAACATGTGAAGAAAACATATTTATATAGCTTAGAACAGTTTGCATAATAGTATTGATCAGTCTTTGCAAGATGCGCTAGGTAGGTTTTTGCTTAATTTAAATCTGTTTCGGCATTAATGTCTTGTCTTCTAAGAGTCTGAACACTTAAAGAGAATAACAGATTATAAATAATCTTTAGTGCTGCAGAAGTGATTCATATGTACTAATATATCAAGTTCGTTTACTAGATTTTGAAGTAATGCTCGTCTTAAAATGAATAAATAATCATCATTTTCTAGACACTAAATTATAAATCTTCTGAAGAGGCCTCGGTCGTACTAGTGACAATAGGAAAAGAAACACCAGCAATAACCAATAACAGGTACCTGCGAACAAACTAAAGCAAAGGGTAGCGTGGAGACCATCAACATCAGAAAATACCGGTTCTTCTGAACTGAACTTGTTCATGTTCACCCTCATATAGGCCCTTATTGGTGACTGTTTTCTTTTTTTTCGCTCGTACTGACTTTTTTATTCGTTTTTCCATCCAGCTCTTAGGAAACGATAGTTATTTTTTTTTCTAAGAAGAATTATTCTTCAAACCCACGTCAAAGAAATAGTCAGTTTTCGATAAGTCGATGAATTATATCTCGATTATTTCTTGACCCCGAAGGTTTTATTAAGTCCCAAACCCTTGAGAAGTCTGTAGGAACTTCTCATAACTTGAACTTCTATTTAATCGAAGGTTTTAGCCGATCTCTTGGGACTTCGAGTTATCGAGAGATGAAAATAGATACTATTGAATTTTGTTTAAAAAAAATTAAAGAAAAGAAAACGTTTTTTATTCTAGCGCATTGAAAGTTAAAATTCTGATTGTTCTGAACATTAACACCCGAACAAATAGAAAATTAAACAAAACCTACCTAGGACTCATTTGTATATAGACTGAGCAATGCTTTTATGAAAACTCATCTGGGCTATCAATATATTTTTTTTCTCTATTTCTTCTTTTTTTTTCTTTACTAATACAAAAACTGAAAGTCTCTCTGTCCGGATCTCTCTCTATCAGGATCTCTGTGACGGCATAGCGCCTAGACCGTTTGGCCGATTTTTATAAAATTTGGCACATAATTAGTTTGTAGCATGAGTGTGTGAACCTCGAAGTGATTTTTCAAGAATTCGACTTTGTTATTTTTCCATTCAAATGTTAAGAATATTTTCCCGAACCAAACTATAATAAGATGGACGAGTAAATTACCAAGTTATCACAACGTGAAACCGTAACATGGGTAAGCCAATTGACGGGAAATTCATTATACATTATTTGCAAATATACAGGCGAACCGAAAGACATTTTATTTTTCTACTACGGGCAAAGCCCGTACACAATTTTTAAAAGAAAATATGTAGTGTTGAACCATATTGCAGCAACCTGAATTTTGAAAATTCTAAAAAAGTACCATTTAAAAAAAATCTGTGACAGTTTACGATTTTACAACAACCTGAGTTTTAAGAATTCAAAAAACAGAAAGATAAATAAAATAAATTTTTTAATTTGCTTTAATTTAAAAAAAAATTCTTATGCATTTTTAATTAGCAATATCTTTTTTTAAGTTAAAAAAAAAAAAAAACACACACACACACACACACACACAAACGTTAACTTTCTTCTTTTAGAATTAACTAAACGGTTATTACATTTTTGTACAATTTAGAAATCTTTTACTGCTTTATTTAACATAAGAAAGACTCCCTAATTTTAGTAAAACGGAATTTAATGTATTCCATTATAGATCAAAGAACTTGAGGCCATAGTTCTTATTGAAAAGATTTTTAATCAAGCGAGCGGCTAGTTTGAAGAATTTTCCTTTGCATGCATTTTCTTCATATTTTATCGGTTCCAGTTAAACTAGCATTTCCGCAAAAATGCCTGCTTAAAGTTTCAAAAAGTACAACTCAGCAATTTTCTTTAAAAAAAGTCTCCAGCTAAAGTTTCCCAGTTACGGATAAAACAGGAAACCTTAACGCTTTCTTTTAAAAAAGAGTATAACCACGGTTACAGTTTCAAGAAATGAGATGAAATGTTTTATTTTGCTTTGAACTGGACAAACAATCGCCCTATTTTTGGTTTAACAAATGACAAAAGCACAATTCCTTTTATCCTATTGCTTCGGGTTTCAGAAAAAACGTTTCTCATTTTGTTTTCGGTTGAGATTAAATTCTGCTTCGTAGCATTTTGTTGTTTTAGGTAAATTTTGCTTCTTAAATTACAGTTCTTTTTAATATATCTGAATGAGAAAAAAAGAAAATAATACATATACACAAAATTCAATATGATGTTTTTATTTATTATTGAGTGTTAATGAATTGATCATGAAAAATGTTTCTTCGCATAGTTATCTCTTTTATGATTTTCTGATAATTCAGTCTCCATAAAAAAAAATAAATAAATAAAACGATGCAGGTTTCTGTGCTAAATCATGTCATAAAGATACACATTTAGGATTCATGAAAGATGCCATAAAATATAAAAAATGCATTGCATCATTTTTTAAACTGGAAAATATTATTTAAATCTGAGATAGTCTGCAGCTTTTGTCTTTTTTCCAACGTTTTTGGAAAAAAAAAATCCAAAAAGATAAATACTTAATTTGGTTTTCATTGTAAGATTTCTTTTCAAGTAAAACACCTTCAAGTAAGATAGCAGGTGCCAATGATTTCGTATTCGTACAGTAAGTAACGAAAGCAAAACTTTTTTTAAGAGAAGTTTTTTTTTTCTAAGTTTTGCGTCTCACAAAAAGAAATTTCCCTTTTACGTAGTATGATAGTCTTAAGTTAATATCAGGACATCATTTTTTTTTTTTAGAAAACGAAGTCGGACTTTGATTCTTAATCTCTCATATTTGAAATTACTGTAGAATATGCTGTAGAATATGCAAATTAATCATTACGGCTGCATTTGGCAATAAGAGAACGATCTTCATGCTGCTTCTTGATAAATGTCTTCTTAAGTTCCTCTTTAAAACTTTCAGCTATTAGTGAAGTGCAATGCTTTTATACATATTTTCTTCGTTTGAGGCTCTTTAGACTTTTAAGGACGAACTATGATCTTTAAATTTTATTTCTAGTTTTAAATTTGATTTTGATGAAAATTAAGATAAATGAAAAATCTTCTAGTTAGATCAATGTAACGACAGACGTCTTTGTTAGAATAATTCGATTATTTTAAAGTAAAAGTAGATTCTGACTAAAATATTGAATAACTCTAATAAATTATATCTATTGTATGTCTGCTGGTCTACTTGATTATTTGTTGACCTGTATCTTATTGTTTCTTTTAGTGTTTTAAAATTTACAAATTCAAGATTATCCTTAAGCAAAATCATGATTTGTTAAATAAATTGCATTAGCAATTAGTCAGGATATTAATGTATTATCAATAACATGTTATGTAGGCTATTATTGGAAGCTTCCATTTTAAGCTTAGAAACTTATTTTATCTAACAAGTAGTTTATTGGAGTTGCCTTCACTATCGCAAAACATTTTATAATGTTAATTTTTTTCATATAATCATTCAAAAGTTGCACCTTTTCAAATTAACGGTTCTTCATAAACGATTTAAAATTTTTATCTTGAGTCGTACTACAGAGAAATCTATGTGGAAAGCAATAATACCTTCAAATTTATTTTTAATACCACATTGTCTTCCAACTGAAAAAAAAAGCAATAATGTTTCTGACAAAGAGACCGTCATGACTTGCTCCTCCACAAAAACATTTGAAACATGTTTCTTATAGATATCGATGCCGTTGAACCAGATGGTGCAGTCTAATATTTCGCAACTTTCCCGTCCTCAAGATATACGCAATTCAAATATAGCATATAGTGGAATGTTTCAATTGCGTAGGCATCGGCAATTAGATATCGATTTATTATGAGAATTTCCGGTTGTCATTAATCATTTGTACAATAAGTTACGAAGCAAAACTTTTTTAAGGGACTTTTTTTTAAAGTGTTGCGTCTTACAGAAATAAATTTTCCTTTTTCCAAGTATAATAGTCTTAGGTTAATGTTAAGTTAGTTAAGTCTTTTAGTTAACTCTTAAATGGCGTTTTAGTTATCAATTCCTGAATGGAATTAGATGTCCATGTATGATATAATTTAATGTTTTTCTTATATTTAAAAGGCGCATGAAAAGTTTTCCGATCCTTTCCGGTGCATAGACACTCACGCCATTGTAATATACAATTATATAGCGTGAAATTTCAGTAGCGTATGACTCAAAAGTTGCAAAGTTAAAACACCAAACACCTGATTACGCGTCATCGATACTTATAAGCACCATGTTTCAATTTTTCTTTCCGAATAAATAAGTTCATAACATTCCCTCTTAAAAAAAAATATTTAACATATAAAACATGTACTAAAGTTAAACATGTACTAAAAGTAATGCTAAGAGAAAACATTTTTTAAAAAACTAGCAGTAGGAAACATTTGCAAGCAATAATTGGAAAAAAAAATAAATCGGCAAATTATTCCTAAAGCAGAAAAAAATCCTTTTTAAATGAGCACTAGTCGACCCGCACAAAGCATTCTTACTCAACAGCAGACAATAAAGAATTCGAATAACAAAAGTTTTTGAATAACAGGTAAAATGAGATTTTTTTTTCGAGACCATTCTTACCTGCGCTAATGGGCCACCACCTCCAGATGCTATGCGCAAAAGCAATACGTAATAAAAGTCTTAACACAAATTGAAATCGTTGTCTCTATTTTACTGTAATGTTTTTAAAAAGTTGTACTGCAATTTTCTACTGTGAAAGTAAATATTTTGTTTGAATATTATTTGCATGCTAAAAAAAATTACAGCTGAAAAGACAAAACATTTTTTTCTCTGAATAATGAATACCTTTGAAAGTAAACCTTTGAATAATCCACATTTGAGAAATTTAACCTAACTCTAAAAAACTACACCATTCAGCAATAATAAAGGTATAATTTTTAAACTCTATCAGCTTTACTTTCATTAAAAAATTAGGTAACATTAAATGCACAATGTTGATAAATTGATTTAATATATTATGACTATTTATTTTACAGCGTAGATACAATAGCTATTAGATAAAGTCAGAGAAGTTTTAACCGCTTTATAGAAAGATGTACTTAATGAGCAACTGAAAAGTTTCAGATAATTTAAAGAAATTCTCATTACGAAACTTCTTTAATCGTTAAATTTCTCGCGCAGTTAATTATAGAAACCGTGTAACAATGAGAAGGTTTTAGTTATGGACTGCTGCTTGTTCTTCTTCTTTTATTTCCGCTGTTTCCTAATTAGATGCTTATTTAGAACAATTCCATTGAAGGTGTTCTAGCCTCTCTTCTATTATTATTCAGCTCATAAAATTAATTCCTTTGCGTTTAAGTCTCTAAAACTCAACCGGCCCTGTAATAAATTTTGAGAATTTTAAGAAGTATGTAGCTATTGTATGATGCGTGTATTTGAACTAAATTCATCAACACGTATCTTTAGAGTCCAAACATTTGAAACTTTATTAATAAGAATAAGTTTGATTAAAATTACGTTTTACTTGACTGAGTGTAGAAAAGAGCAAAACATTTATGATTTAACAAATAAAATTTGCGGAAATAACTATTTCAATTATTCGCACATTAGATTGTTTTTGGATACAACGTTTGATTCAAATAAATTGCTTGATCTAACTTTTGTTTTCTTTCCATCCATCACTTGATGACCGAACTTTTAGTAATTACCAATGATGTGCGCATGCAGATAAATTTTTAGTGCAAAAATGGGATTTATTTGTGTTAATATGTTTACTTTACCATTCTGCAGGATTATCTAATAAGTTATTGTTAATATTAATAGTTTTTAGCTGTGCAAACCCCTTGAGGTGTTTTACATACTACTTCACAATTATGAAATCGAAAATAGGGTGGAAAACGGGTATATTTTATCTACCATTTCATTACGTTACAGAGTTTGCTGTGCCTACTGTACCACAACGTTTAAATTTACTAGTTGGATGAGACCCCAATAGCAGCTTCGTTTTTTTAAAAAAATAAAACAATCTGCCGAGTAACCCCTGATGCAACAGTAAACATTTGGAATGACACCATGGACACATTGCCCGTGACAGATTCAATGCCCACCTGTGTCTTTTTTTTGTGCACTTAAGGGGTCGGTATCAAACCTGTGATTTATTTACCACGATCAAAACAGGCAAGCTTTTAAAAACCACGCTTGCACTGATTACTTGTGCGTAAAATCAAATTTTAGCTTGGGGTTGTTTCGTACGCAAGATACGTATCTATAAAGCAACAAAAAAAAATCAATTATAAACGACCATATACTTGATTAAAGGCAAGCAATTCAACCACACGACGAAAGCACGTATTTCTGAGTTGCACGTATTTATGCTCGAATTTCTGACACGACGAAACTATTTCTAATGAAATATTTTTGTAGTATTAGGCATATTTAAAATCGTATTTATATTACTACAAAACTATTTCTAATCAAAAAGTTTGACCTATTATTACATATACATTAGTTTTCAAGTAAAAATTTAATTCTACATCTTAAAACTCATGCATTATTAAAACATTGCTGGAAAAATGTTTTTTATGAATATTTTTAAAAGTATATTTATATTTTATAAAGTAAATCATTAGTTAATAATGTTTTAAACATTTCATTAATAATTCATGCTATCGTAATGTAATAAACAATATAGATCATATAAAACGTTTTTTTTTTTTCAATTACAAAAAGCTTCATTGAAAATCCTGTATTTAAAACAATGGAGATTGTTAAAGTTCATACATTTTGATAGATCAAAAAGAATAAATAACACGTTCGCCGCCAGGAGAACTTTGCCCATACTTATATCGATACACATTACTTTTATGCTTCATTAAGATGAGTCGCATCTCTAACTACACTTTCAGGAAACGTTTCAGAATCTTCTGCAGTGCAGATATTTCAGTTTTCGCTCACGAATATTCACTGAAATGATAAATTCTAACTTGAATACCTGAACGTTCCTAAGCGACGCGTACGCTCTTATCATAAGCATTTGGGGCTATTCCAAGAAATTTATGGGAACTTAAAGCCCTTTGGAATGTATTCCGTTGGAATATTTTTACGTTTGTAAACTTTGTCTCGCTTAGGTAATGAATCTTTGAAATTCTGCAAATATACGATAAAGTTCCCGCAAAGCATAGATGAATGCATGCACAGATGATGAAGCATAGATGAAGCAACTGAATTGTTTGAATAATTTATTTTAAATTATTATTTTTATTTTGACTGTCATTTATAAAATGATTTATTTTTTTAGTAAATTAAAAAGGTAATTTACTTATGTTTTTGCGTGTGGCTGTGTGTGTGTGTGTGTGTGCTTTGAATCTGGCGGCGGCTTTACTTTTCATAGCTCACATGATTATTACCATCCGAGTGTGTGTTTGGCTGGTACATGTTGACACACCGAGATTTATTTCTAAAAGCAGTGGAAAAAAAGTTAAAAGTGTGCAGGAATTCGTATTTAGATCGTTGTGTGCAAAGTATGCCTATATGTTTCAATTATGCGTATGTCAAAAAATATTTTGTTCAGAGATCCACATAACATTGACTTGGCAGACAGGAAATACTTTGTTATGCCTTATCAAGAATCTTAGCAAGCTAAACGAGTTTCAAATATTCAAAAATCGTTGATTTCATCATTTATTCATTTCCTAATTTCTTCATCGATTCATTTCATCATTCTTTCAAGGCTTTCTTTGGACTTCAGAGTAGACATTCCAATTGGACGACAAGAGGTAGTATGCATCGAAATTAACAATGATTCCCCCCCCCCCAAAAAAGGGGCAATTGACCATTTTAGAAACGCCCGAATGCTACCAAAAGGGGAGGTGCACAACAAGATCCCACTAGGAGTCTTCGTACCAAATTTCAACTTTCTAGGACATACCGTTCTTGTGAGTTATGCGACATACATACACACATCCGCACATACGGACGTCACGAGAAAAGTCGTTGTAATTAACTCGGGAATCGTCATTATGGATATTTCGAGTGTTTATACGTTCTTAGGCACTTATCCGCGTGCCTTTTTAGAGTTTTTGGGATTTTCTTTTCTCACTAGAATGTAGTAAAAGGATTTCCCCAGATTATACAACTTGAAAAAAGTTTGGCTTTCTCTCCTTCCATCATTGAGAATTCAGCCGGAGTATCGGTCGATTACGATACTTATGACTAATCTAAAACAAACGTTTTTAAATTAATCAGTCTCATGACTCTATTCACAAAGCCATCAATATTATTATTTTTCAAGTTATGACAGAACAAAGTCTACGTACACAAAAACTGTAGGAACGAATATTTTTATTGAAATATAAGTTCAACATTGTTCAATCGCACACATTTTCAATTTTCCACTTTTTAATAATGCGTTGAACTGTTCGCAATCCTATACCACTTATTTTAACTATGTCTTTGCATTTTGTCCCACTTTGGTACAGGACAACAATTTGCCCCTTTTTGAACTCTGTTACATCACTTCCTCGAGCACAACTACCGATTCCAGCCGTGCTTACTTCCAACTAAACAACCTTCTATTGCAACACCCGCATTTTAAGCTTGCATCGAGCAAAGATTTATGCAAATATCTGTAATACTCCGCGACTTTTTTTTTTTTTTTTTTTTTGCGCCACTTAGTGTAATTTGGAACGATATAAGCTTTCGTTACAATGGTCAATAGAGTTAATGAGTTGTTAAAAATAATAAATTTGTGTCAATTTAAGCACAAGGTGGAAGGGGTTCATTGCATTTCAAAATAGTGTGATTGCATTTTGTGAGCGATAAAGATTGTTTATTAACTTCACTCTTATTTGTCTTTATCTGTTTTTTCTGCTTTGTCTTTGGTATAAAACGAGTCAAAAGATCATTTAAATAAACACTCATATGTATATCTCTAAACTATGTGCTCGAGAATGCACGGAGGTTGGAGTTTCAACAAGCTATCAAAAAATCAGAATTTTTAGGGAACATATTTAGTCTAGCTCCACGCTTATAAGACCGAAATTAACGGATAAAAACAAAAATAAATTGGCATTGTTCTGCGAATTTAAAATGTTAATATCAATAAAAATACCGACTTTTGCCCAGTAAGATGGAATTTCTTGGAGTGTTTAAACTAATTAGAGCTGGAGTTAAAGTAAAACACTTAATGAAAATGAGTACTCAGTTCCAATTTTTAAGTGGCTCGTTCTCACTGTTTTTTTCTTTTTCTTTTTTTTTTTTTTTTGTATCGATATAACGACTTTTTCTTCGTTTTTAGGAACTGTTTTTTTTTAAATTTTATTTATCTTAACAATCTATACTTTTGGTAAAATCTCAAAGCCTAAGAACATTGTTCAAATAAATAAAGTGGCATTACTCAAACAAAGAATTACTCTAAAATAATCATTTTTAATATCAGTCAAACGGAAAAGTCGATTCATACATGTTTCGTTCTCTTTAAATTACCTACAAATCCTCCGGTATTCTAGGCACAGTATAAACATTTTCAGTAGTCAAAGCGCTGTAATACTTTCCAGCTGTTGCAGATGTTAAATTGAGTATGTGCATGGCAGGTCTCTGCCTCTGAAATTCATTAACTGCTTCCTTGCTTGTTCCTGGCGTTCTTAAATTTCCAAGGTAACTAAGGATGGACATTCTACTAACAATGAAGTGAATATTCACCTGGCGCATTGCTGCTTCAAGATCCTAGTTTCTGCATTGCTAGAGATACGGCGAAACTGGAAGATTGTGGCTAAACTTAAACAATCCTTCCTATCTCTAATTTAGCAGCCAAACATAAATTGGGATTTGAGAGAGGAAAATTAAAGCATTTAATTTCATAAAGGAGATTCTGTTTACTTAACTCTTGAGCCGAGTTTCTAAATCCAACAATTGTTTATATTTTACCCCTGAGGGATCAGCGTTTGCGAGGAAATTTAATGAAGTAAAAAGATGCTTTGTTGTAACAGTGTTGCAGAAAATGATTACTTATGCTAAATATTTTAAATTATCCAAGCAAATTATCATTAAATGATTTTGCATCCGAAGCTTTATCTAACGTATGCAAATTTATTTTGTAAATGTTTTAGGTATTAATTACGGCGAAACCTATTTAAAAGTTTTTTTTTTTTTTAACAATATAATGATTAATATCTGTGTTGCAGTTCTGTAACAAAAATTATTTTGCTTATAAAAGTTTCTTTAAGGAGTATAAGGCGTATGCACTCTAAAATTGTTCTTAGTTTTTTTTAAGAACTACACTTTCAAAAAAATGAGGAAGATGTTTCATTACATTGCTGCTTCTTCACACTGTTTTAAAACTTAATTTTAGGAGTCGAATTTTTACATCTAAATTATGTTTTGACAATTTGAATTGTAGTTTGTAGTGTGTAGGGAATTGTTTTGACAATTGTAGAAAATACAAAGTACATTTCTTTAGTTCATCTGGGTTTCCTTACGTGTAAATACGAAGAGTTAACACTTTGCTACTCCCCTAACCTTAGTTACTGTAATTTGATTGTCTCGTTCACAAAATAGGTGCAGTAAAACCTCGTTTATTCGGTCTCCCTTAATTCGGATTTCCGGTTTATCCGTTTCAGACTTTAAAAACAATTATATTCACTTAAATAATTATTATAAATTCCAAATGCAAGAACTGAATTTTCAATGTGCCAATTCATTGCTCTTTATTTTGATTCAACAGCTCCTGCATATGGTCGTGCAATAAATCATGATTAATATGTTAAACAACAGCGCGAATTTGGAGTATCAGTTCAACACCAGTGCAGCTGAACGAAAAATGAAAAAATAATTGCGAGTTACAATCCAATGTACTTTTGTTTCAAATCATCGAATATTGTGGCACTTAAATGTACGCCTGCTTACTTACGAATGTGTTTTACCCTTTACCCACGTTACCCGGATTATCCGAAATCTCATTTCTCCGGATTTTTTTAGTTCCCGTTAGTCCGGAAAAAATAGGTTGGACTGTATTTAGAGAACGATGCTAATGAAACATAAGGTTTTATTTCAGTAATAAAATACAAAATGGGCAGAATAGTTTTCTCTGTAAGTAAAATCCATAAAAAAAACTTTAAAACCTGTATTTGAAACATGCAACCTTCATCTTGAAATAACGATTTATCTTTCGGTATAAATTTGTATGAATTTTAAAAGTTGAACATATAAAATCAACTAAATTCAGAGCATCAGAAATACCTTTTTTAGCAAGTAACTTCTCTGAAACAGAAACCTTTTTGAAAAAAAAAATATTTATTCACAGTTTTGTTAAAAGTCCATCATATATTTGCGCACACTGTGACATTTGCCTTCAGAAAAATTCTGAAATTGATGTTATTCAAACTGAAATGCTATTTCTTTTACCAATGAAAACGAAACGATTTTTATTAAAACTTCAAAGTTTGCTTTTCAAAACAAAGGAAAAGTTTCAACAGCATATACATAAACCTACACATCTGAATCTATTTCCTTCAAAAGTCGAAAACCTCTTCAAAGAATCAAAATATCAAAATTCTTCTCAGTTTCATAGAACGTATGGGGATTTTCTGATATTCGAAATCTTTTTTACTTGTCTGTCATAAAAGTAAAGATTTAAAACATGATGGATGTCAAAAAACAAAAGGCTTTTCTTGAATATCAGCTTTACTAGGGGCGGCGTTTTCTTTAAGCAATCTTACAACATATATTTTACGCAGCTCCAGACGTTCATGGCACATGATATTTAGTGCGATCGAAGCTTATAGAAGTAGTACCTAGCATATATATATATATATATATATATATATATATATATATATATATATATATATATATATATATATATATATATATATATATATATATATATATATATATATATATATATATATATATATATAACATTAAAACAGAAGTAAACAATATACAGCGAAACCTGTGTAAATTTTCCACTTGCGGTGCACTACTTTAGTAGTCAACTTAAACAGGTAGTTAACTTACAAGGGTGGTAAACTTCATAGCTTTTACTGTATTCAATTGCATAAAATCAATAAAAGTATATTTAATAAGTAAAGGTCCAGTTAATATAAATTTTAATGAATTATATAACTTTCCTGATATTATATTAAAAATTTTTACATTGATTTTTTTTTAATTCAATATTTTTGAGGTGATAATAAATTGTAAGCAAGTATTTAATAGACAAGATTACGGGAAAGATTAAATCCTGTGATGAAATTCTATAAACAAGTTCATTAGGCGGAGTTATATCTTAAGATGGCTTTTTAATAGCAGAAAAAAACGCTTATTGAGGTTTAATACAGATGATAACAGATTGTGTTCTCCTTCAGGTCAAACAGATCAAAGAAATCTTTCATGAATTATATCCATCCTTTCATCAATTTATTCAAGGGTCTTGTTATTGCGGAGAAAAGCTTTACAATGTTCCTACATTACTTGCAGAGCCTTAAAAAACTTTGCAGTTGTTGAACCTTTCGGAGCAAGTACCAAAACTTAAAGGTTATTTTTAAAGGTCAAATTTTACTTTGTTAGGGGAACGTGGGGCAAAGTGAAATAGTTTAGAAAACTCACTTTTTTCAAAATGAACAAATTAGGGAAATTTGTTCTGAAAATTACGGTACATTAAGAAAGAACAATGTATTTTACAATAAAATTTGTATTGTTTTAATATTAATTTTTAATTTTGGCAGTAAGCTTGTACCACCTCAAGAAAAGGTAGAAATTTATCCCCCCTCCCTTTTTTATAGGGCAAAGTTAAAAATGAAATAGTTTTCTAATAAAATATTTTTTATTCGATCATGAAATATATTGATCGTAATAAATGAGTAAACAAAAGAATTAAGGAATAAATCAAAAGAAAATGCAACAATAAACGAATAGATAAATAAATAAATACCTTAATATACGAAAAAAAAAATAAATGAGAAAATCAAATTGTGAATAAATCAGAAAATAAGTGAGTGAATGAGTAAGTATATATAAGGGAATTATTAAATGAAGGAATGTAAATAAGTTAATTAATAAATGAATGGTTAAGTAATTTGAAAAAAGACTGAATAAGTTAATTAAATAAACTATTTCACATTGCATTCAAAATACAAATAAGCGTAATATTAAACAAATAAATATTGCGACTAATATTAGAAGGTCTCGATTAGTATTTGAAATGTTTAGAATAAAAACTTTCTCAATTTATTATACTATTAGTGGTAACCGTACGGCTTTGCCCGTATTTGAAAATTAAATGGTAATTTGGTTCGCCAGTATATTTGAAAGTAATGGATCAGGAATTTCTCGCCAATTTACTATGTTAATTTGCTCACCCATGTTACGGTCCCACGTTATTATAATTTAGCGATTTACACGTCCATGTTATGATAATTTGCTCTGTAAAACGTTCTTAAAAATGGAATAGAAAAAGAACAAAATCGAATTTTTGAAAAGTCGCTTCGAGGTGCACATCTGTGCTACAAACTAACTCTGTGCCAAATTTCATAAAAAACTGCTGAACGGTCTAGGCTCTATAAGCTTCACCCAGACATCTAGACGGTGATCCAGATATCCAGACAGAGAGACTTTCAGCTTTATTATTAGTAAAGAGAACACAGTACAAGCTCAGTTATCCAAACTAACTCAGACCAAAGGCAATCCGGAGTTTCAAAAACGCAGGTGAGAAGGAAAACTAATCCTTAAGTAAGGAGACTTACTGTTTCTTACGGTAAAAAATGTTTCGTCATAAGATTACATATACTTGTTAATAACGCTAAAAAAAGCACTTTTAAAAATATTGCTTTTTTTTTAAAAAAATGCCTGTTGTCTTCTGTTTCAAGCACCTATGGTGGGCCGGCACTCCATATTACATCTTGCTAGGTTGCCATAACTAATTGCACATGTTAGAATGAGCTGCATCGTGCACTTCGAACACTTACATGTAGTTTAGTTCTTGTTTTCACAATTCAAAATTTTATTTGTGTGCAAACAAAATATTTTTTTTTTACAAATTTGATCCCGATTGCCCGAGACCTAGATGTACGAGTGCCAGATAAACAAGGTTTATCCATAACGGATAAACAACGGATAAAAATGCATACACCTTTTTTTTGTGATATAGAGAAAATAAACCTATAAGAAGTTCTCCCTCCACCTCTCTCTGTTTCCGAAAATAGAAGGCGGTCTTTTTTTTCCAATCACTTTTCAATATTTTTTTTTCAAGATAATAACATATATTTATTTAAAAAATAGTATTGAAAACCAGTAGCTTACTTTTTCAAAGCAGTTAAATTTTGAATATGCAGACAAAAATTTAACTTTCCTTTCATGAGTAGAATAAAAAATTACAGAAACAATAAATGGTGATAGGACATACTATTTTTAACAGTCTAATCACAGATGTAAAATATCCAGCTTTGATAGACACATTTCTTAATCTAAACTCCAAATTTCACAGCGTGAACATAACCAACATCTGAAATGCAATGTGGTTCTTTCTTTCAAAAGAATGAATTAAATTAAAAGCTCCGATGATAATTTTACGTGTACACATGCGAAAACAGCAGGGGGCCTTAAATTACACAGCTCCTCGGTACGTGCCAGTAATAGCAATCCCACTAATGTTTGCAGAAACTAAGAAAAGCCATGGTTAATGTCACTGCCGCCTGGGGCGATATATTTAAAGACCCACTACGTGCTTGTGTTTTGCAAACGAAAGTGACATGCGTTTACTAATATTTTAAAATTCAGCGAGGCGTACGTGCAGTTTTTTATCATAAAATTAGCTCGTGGGATGCAGTCAACTCGGAATCTATCGTGAAACTCTTGTAAGAGCACTTAGCATAATTGAATAAGTTGTGTTTGCATTTTTTGAATGACTATTAAATGGAAGTGTGCGTTTCCTTTTAAATAAATTATGTATTCACGAAAAGATCTGAAACGTATGATGTAAACTGAGAAGTTTTTTTTTCTTTTTTTTAATGAGTTGAATTATTATTTTTTGGAGAAGATTTTTAAAGAAAATATTATATATTTTCTATTACTTCATAGAATTGCTATTGCCTATCTTCTATTCCGATATTAATTAGGTGTGTGTCCGAGAAGCAGAATTTTGGACTTCTTGGGCTCTTATTAAAAAGCATATCAAAAGGTAAAAAATAAATGGACAAAATTTAAAGTGTCCTGCAAGATTTTTGCAAAACGAAGTTTAATAACGAAACACAAAGTTAAAATGTTTTAATTGTATTTTCTTTATTGAAGACTTTCAGTTAAGACAAAAATCATTACGGACATTTCAAAGCAAATTAATCTTTTTTTAAAGGCAGCTGCATTGGTGCTTCTTCTTCGCATCCGTCGATATGTCACCCAGCTCGCATTTTATTTTTGCAAATATAACGTCGTATTCAAGTTTTCGCATTTTTAGTTGCTGTGGATATTAAAATAGTTTAGGTTTGGCAATGAAATGAAACGAAGCAAATGGATGTAAGTGAAAGTTTTTAAGTTTCCACGTGTAGAAAATTTATTTGTATTACGTATTTCTAAGTTTTTATTTATTTATTTTTTTTTTTGCTCTTCCAACTTTTATTTTCTATGTTCTTTAACTGCTTTAGCATATAATAATAAATATTCTTTATTTCGTCACATACATAAAATATATAGTAGAAACTTACATATACACTGTACACTCTTTAGTAAGATACATTTTATCTGGCATATTATTCAAATCAAAAGAAGAGCTTTAAGTTCTTTTTCTATTCCAGCTTTCTGGCATATTATTCAAATCAAATGTTAGTATACTATTTTTAAAACTATGTTTTGAATGAGCTTAGTTCTCACTGAGTGCGAGCTTCGAAAACATTTTTAATGTCTGCATTTTCATTGCAGTTTATGCTTAATAAAGACGCATTCCGCAAATTTTAAAAGTTCTTGTTTTCTTCATTTTACATTACAGAAAAAAGCCTGGATATGTATTTAAAACAAAATGATAAGTTTTTTAGATCACGTTAGGTATCAAAACAAAATGTAAATCCGCGATTTTAAGTAATCATCTTACATATAATAGCCGAGGATGGAGTACTACACGAGTTTTAACAATGAAACTCATGCCAAGGCATGATAATTTGGTAATATGTTTTGGTAATACACTTCTTACCAACTATACCATACCAACCCTTTTTTTTTAGCAAACATATAGATAATATATGAAATACCGCGCGAGCTCAGTTATTTACAGCCGAGGAATGCAGTTTCGTGCTTATTAGCACTCATCAGCCCGTCATAGAAGTAACTGAGCTGGAGGTGCAAAACCTCTTAAGGAAGCCAAGAGTACCAAACAAACTGGTAGCTAATAGGGCGGTAACTTACTGAATATACCTGCCTTGCCTTCAATATTCGAGTTGAACAGAACAATTGCTTCGGTCACTCGTCTGCTCAGTGTTAATTCTGTATTAGCTACCAGTTTGTTTCTTACTCTTGGCTTCCTTAAGAGGTTTTCCACCTCCAGCTTAGTCACTCCTACGCCCGGCTGATGAGTGCTAATAAGCACGAAACTGCAGTCCTCGCCTGGAATTGACTGAGCTGGCGATGTATTTCATGTATTTCTCCCTTAGCCTTGGCTATAGGGTAACTTACTGAATATATAGATATGTTTGGTAACATACAGGGAAAGGCTTTATCGTAAAATGGGTGAACTCGATCCGGTAACTTAACTGATTTACTGGTAAAGCTGTCATTTCAGGGGAATGAAGAAACGAAAAAAGTCAACAATAACCACTACTTACTGGAGTTTATAGTTAATCCACTGGAGTTAGGGTTGCAATTTTAACTATCAAAATATCCCCAAACAGGCAATGGCTTCGTCCAAATGTAGAAACAATTTTCAACCGTTATACCTTGACGGGCAACAGTCTAGAGAGTTTCAATAACGATTAAATCATGACAATGGTAATTTTTCGTTGATCTAACACTTTTATACTTATTATTTACAAACAAATAAAGTAAGGTATTTTGAATTGCAAAACAACTAAACTTTTCTCATACTTTTATGTCTTTACAGTTAAGAAAATCCATGCTTTCAATCACTTCCCAGTTTTTTATTATTTTATTCACTCACTAGTTGCTTTAATTAATTTAGCGAAAAAAATACATTGCTTATGAGTGCTTTTAACTGAAAATTTCCATAACGTATGTACATTCATAAGGATTCGTTAGTTAAAGCTTGAAAAATGTTAAGTGAAAGACTTATGTAATTTTATTTGCTTTTAAGACTTGAAGTCTTTACTTTGCGTTGGAAAAGGTAGTAATTTTTTATCCCCTTTTTAAATGGCAATATATTCAGAAGAAGAAAACAGTTTTTTAATAGATATTAAAGTTGATGGAATTTAAATAAAATTTATTCAAATACTTAGTTTAATTAAGAAAATTGAAGATTGTTTTTTTTTGTCTTCTCCTAATTCAATATTTAAAGTTTATAAATGTATAAGCGAAAATAATTAGGTAAGTAAAAAAGGAAATATAATTTATCTGATAGCAAAATTAATAAGTTTAATATTTTCCGATAGACGGCAATTTTTAATACAGTATAACTCGCTTATAGAAAGTACGATAGGAACGCGATATTTGCTCGTTATAACCTAGTGCTCGTTTAAAGTCACATTTAAAAAAAATAATTAATTTTAGGTTATTAAGTTAGGTATTATTTATTTAGGTTCAGCAAAAAATAATTTGGTTAATTTTTTTATGCCCCTTAGGTTTACTACACATGAGGTAACTTAGTTTACTTAATTTTCGAAAAAAATGCTTTTCAACTAGTTGACTGGCGTTTTCCGTTGTCTCACACTCTACAACTTAGTTGAATCAATTTTTCGTCTAATAAGCCAACTTCTTTGAACAGCTGCTTGAAAACGCTGCTAAAACTGAGCCGAGTTGCCTCGACAAGTTTTCTTGTGGGTAGAGCTAACGCTTAGCACTGTCCCGATGAATGTATTAAAAAATGATTACACTGATCAAGATGAGAATGGTAGTGGTGCATGCGCCTGGTGTGCCGTGGGTTTCAGGTATAGTTGACTGGTACGTGGGGATGACAGGCGATTTTTTCCATTTTTTGTCTGGTTACACATAATGATAGCAGACCATCACTACGTTGATTTAACTTAGTTGTCTCATGTGAAGGAGGCCTAATTGTATCTTTCAACGTAGTTGGTTTCGAGAAACACTCACGTCATGAGAAACCATCGTCATTTGCAACCCGTCCCCTGTCTTCGAAAAAAGTTTGAATCTTTTCTGATCACCAAAAGTCATTTATTATGTTGAGGGTTGTTCAGTTTCAAATGCTTCGCGTTTATCTCTAACCGTATTTTTTTTTTTTTTTTTTTTTTTTTTACTGAATAAACTTGATTTTAAGCTACAAGATCATCGGAAGTACGTCGCAAAGATGTTAAAATTGTTCGTCAAAAAATATATAATTTTCGGGCGAAGTCTTTTGTGCCTTTTTTTTTCCCACCAAATAGCTTGCTAAATTTGTTGATGAATTATAAGCTAAAACGTCTTACATTTTTCGTTCTTGTCTTTTAAAGCTGGAAAAGTATTTCTTATTTCCCGTGCTCTGCAAATAGTTACTGCAATACGTATTTTCAGTTTAAAGAATGATTTTTGCATAACAAATCGAAATTTCAATTCAAAAATAAAAGTTTTATATAATAACGGTCATACAACTATGAATAATCCACATAAAAAATGGATTTTCTGTAAACCATTATTGATTTTGAAATAAAGCACAACTTTCATACGCTTTATATTGGGTGGAACAGTTATTATAATCATAAATTTTCCAAAAGAAAAATAAACTACTATAGTTGAGAAAAATTACGTCAATATTGAATTTTTCGAATTGTGAAACAATCAATATATAGTCACGAGAAGTATGAAAAGGAACAAAAAAAAAACATAATTACATTAAATTTCGGCAAAAAATTATTTAAAATAAAGACGTAAAGAAAGAAAGAAATACTAATAACAAGAAGTTCTGTCTAGAACTAGACGAGCCTACTTTCCCGTATACCCATACTACTATCTAGTACCTGATCAATATTCTCAAAAATAGCTAAAGACGCAAATTTTTTCAAACATATTTTTAAAATACTTTAAGCTTATTTGTAGAAATAAAATATTCCTCACTCATCTAAAAAAATTAGATGCGTAAAAAAAGAAAAAAAAAAACGAACAAATAAAATAGCAGCAACTTTTAAACAAAGCAGCTAATACACTTTTTTCCATTAAAAAAAATCTTTAACAGCTTTCAAAACGAAAAAATAATAATTAAAATTAATAAGTTCATTAAAATAAATACATCATATCAAAAAAAAAATCGTCTTTTTCCCCTGTTGCAAAAAAAATAAAATGTCAACTTAAGAAATAATTTTCATTGTCAAAAAAAAAAAAAAAAAAAAATCGTCTGCGCATATCTTTATGTAGAGACATAAATGACTTAGAGTTTATTCGCCAAAAACTGAGTAACTAAATTGAAACTTTAGCGTAAAAATAAAAACAAGTCATATCAACAATAATTATTTCACAGTTAAAATCATAGCTGCGGAGTCGGAGTCGAAGTCAATCTCATTTTGAGATAAAGGAGTCGGAGTTGAATATTTAAGAATCGGAGTCAGTCATTTGTTCTCCGTGTATAAATTTTTGCCAAAGCTACGAAGTCAGAGTCGAAGTCGGGGAGTCGGAGTCCGATTAATTGTCGGGCACAGGAGTCGGAGTCGGAGTCAAGTGCCCCTAAATTCTCGGAGTCGAACTCTGGAGTTTGACGTCAAGATTTATTTCCAACAAAATTTGTTTGAAGTAAATCCGCCTTCAAGTACAGAATCTACATTGACTTTCCGTTTCCCCGTAGGCGCTATTGTTAAGGGATTTGAACTGTTCAAAATTGAACGGAAAATTGTTCAAATCAAAAAGATATTTTACATACAAGTTTTTCATCAAAATCTTTTTCCTACAAAGTTTGTTTGAAGCAGATTCGCCTCACAGTATGGAATTGCCTTGAATTTCCCCGTAGACGCTAATGATAAGTTTTTTTGAACTGTTCAAAATTGAACAAAAAATAGTTCAAAGCAAAAAGTAAAATATGGGAATGAGGTGTCTTCGCCGAGATCTTTCGAACACAAAAAAGTTTTTTCGAATCAGACTATTCATTCAAAAGTTATTAGGGGGGGGGGGCAGACAGACAGACCGACAGACCAACGGACCAGCAGACCGACAGACCGACAAACATTTTTCCCCATCTCAATACCCTACTTTCCAATTTTTAATTTTTCGATATTTATTTAATTATATTTTGACATTTTTTTGTTTTTCACGATATTTTTAAGATGCATTGAGAGTTCTTTCATGCTTTTTTCTTCTTTTTCTGACTTTTACTGGGAAAGTAGGCTAAAAACTAAGATTAAGAATTAAAAAAATAATAATAATAATAATGTGCGAATTAAACCGACAGTTGATTACTTAAAAAATCTCAATATTTTCAATCTCTGATCTGTTCAATAAGTATCGAGACTGATTCCAAAGATCAAAGTTTATTACAGGTATCATTACAATTATTTAATAATATTCACAATATATTCCTTCTGCATTGATACACTTCGTTCGGTGCGACGGCCACTCGTCAAAAGGCCGCTAGAAGTTGGTTTCCGGAATAGTGTTGAGAGCCTTTGCTGTCACCTCTTTAACTGGCAGGATGGAGTCGAACCTATGTCCATTAAGCTAAATTTTCATTTACGGAAACAAGAAAAAGCCTGGTGGAGTCAGGTGTAGGCAGTAGGAGGGGTGAAGCAGAATTTCCACCCGTGAGATTTTTTGTTCCTCGCTCAAGACTTTTGGCACCGGCTTCGCGCACACTTTCCTCGTCGCAAGATCTTTTGTTACAATGGTGTGGACGGTTCCGACTGAAAGGCCGGTCTCCTCACTAATAAGGGCGATGGTTAAGCGCCTGTCAGAATCCAAAACTTTTCACTTTGGCCACCTGAGCATCAGTTTGAGTGGTCGTCGGTCGGAGCTCAAGGGTATCGTACGCGAATTTCCCAAGTTTAAAACAAAACTTAGAACGTTCCATCCTGCGCAATGACACCATAAAAAAATCACACGTCACAAAAATCCATCTGCTACCTCAACGCATTCGCGCAGGTGACTGAATTCAAGTTCGCCTGAGTGGTGGAGGACCCCTCTACCGTGGTCAACCTGTCGGAGAACCTTTTTAACGCTCAGTTGAATATACAGAGGATGAGTCCGGATATTTATTGAACAGACCCTGTAAAACATTGTAATTACAAAACCAGTCACTTTAACAGTCTCAAAACAAAAGAAATAAATGCTCTTTTCCTACACCTTAAATCTTTAAAAAAAAATGCGGTGAAACAAACTATTAAGTCATTCTTAAACAAAATTAGACACTTTTTCAAAAGAAATTAAGCCATTTTTTTTCCTTTTTTCTGTTATTGTCTGAGAAGTTTTTCTAGATTTTTTTTCTTGATCACGACAGAAAATCCTTTGCATTTAAGTTACTTAATAGTCTCAAAATTTTGAATGGTTCCTGCTTTTAACTTTATTTAGGATAAAAACCTAGAACGTTGTTCTGAACGCTATGTGATTATTATTATTTTTTTTTGACGGTTAAAAGTAAGTTAACAAATCGGTTAAAATCGTTTTCTGTTTAGTTTTCTTCTGATACATTTCGTCAGAAACAAATCAACTTGTCAGTTTTTTACTTGAAGATTCTATATCATTTTAAGAAGAAAACAAAGAAGAATCACGGTGTTTTATCAAAGTTCTTATTTTTAAGTTCTTGTTTTAATATTATAGATATTTATTTCTTTATTTGTACTTTTAGTCACATTACTATTATTTATATTCTTCCCATTATTATTTTTTACTTTTTTTTATCAAACTGCTTTTCCAAAATTCAAACTGATGCATTTTATTACATTTTTATAATTAGTAGCAGCTGTTATTTTTTTTTCGAAATGCTACAGACTCTTCAAAGATTATTAAGGCCGTTAATAACGATAAGATACCAACAGTGAGATACAATCTATGTAAAATTCAGTTTAAACATTCGCCTAAGTTAGTACCACGTATTATTTAGTCCCGGATCCCGGCACGAAAGAAATTCAGGGTACACTCCAGAAACCCAGAAATGCATAAACTGAAAAAAAAAATCAAGTTTTATCGTTTAGAAAATGTTTGGTACGTTAGTCAAGCGTAAATTACTTAGCTTAAATATTCCAAAGCAAACTGACGACATTCTTCCAACCAATCTAATTAATCAAATATTTTCTAGTAAAAATTATTTGATAAGTTTATCATTTAGTTTAATTATACCCTTATTTATTACAAAGCAATCAATTAGATTTATACATAAGTATTTTCTTCGTTGATTACATTACAAGATTTATTCTCGTTTGATTCGTTACTTCTTAAACTAAAAAAGTAATTAGTGGATTTCATAAGCTGAGTTATTTGCTTGTCTGGAATGTCTTTCGTTCTAGCCTATGTTTCTATAAATAAAAAATATGCTCTTTTTTAGGGTCATTTAATGTAATAAAAAAAAAAAAAAAATATATATATATATATATATATATATATATATATATATATATATATATATATATATATATATAATAGTTTAATTTCAAACGATGACAATACAGTAAAATACCGTGACAACGAACTTTCTGCGACGTTTGTTCGTTTTAACGAAAGTTTCGTTGTATTTGAATTTAAGCAAAGTAATGGAATTTAAATCGAGGGTGAAAATGTATTTTGTTGCAACAAAAAATTCGCTGTAGCGTGAATTCACTGCATTAATTAATTTTACACAAGATCTTATTAACTTTACTGTAATAATTATACTAACATTTTGTGGTAAAACTAGTAACATCGAAATAATTTTACTCAATGGAAAACGAGAGTAGCTATTAGCTTTTCTATCCACAGATAGCACACTTCGTCCCAAGACCCAACGTTGTGATAATAATTTTTAAACGATTATTGAAAATTTTATCTTTACCTGTGTTACGTAGGTTAGTTTCTTTCCTTTGACTTTTTTATCTAAGGTTCCTAATTTTGCAGTAAAAACAAATTTATTCTTGTTTCAAAACATGATTTATCACTTACTATTTTTAATACATTTTCTAAACCGATCTGTTTTAAATAGGCACGTCATATTTCAAAAAGCATTTTCAATTGAATGTAAGTGAAATTTTCCATATTTTACGTTATTACTGGATCTAAAGTAGCATAATCTCTTAACTGTATTGAATTATCCCTCACAAGCAAGCAAGCTTAGGTTACCATAGCCACAGATAGAATTGCCGTTAAATCTTATCCTATAAAGTATAAATGCTTCATGCCTTCATGAAATCACGCGGTATGTCTCAACAGTAAACATATTTGTTTTGTCACCTAGACACTCATCTCAATCTGAATTTAGGAATATTATTATAAAACAAATCTTTAACAAAAAAATAATTAAAGCAATGCAAAGCAAAGATATGCAATTTAACTTTTTAATTGGAAAACACTTGCGAAATTCAAAATGCTGTTGACCCGAATTGAAAATGATTCTAAATCATGCTGTATAGAACTACTAATATCATCTCTTGTCCCAAAACACATGATAGTTTTTTTTTTCAATAAGTTACCGCCCGGCCTGTGCTAATTCTATATTAGCTACCAGTTTGTTTGGCACTCTTGGCTTCCTTAAGAGGTTTTCCATCTCCAGCTCAGTCACTTTCCTATGCCGGGCTGATGAGTGCTAATAAGCACGATACTGCAGTCCTCGGCTGGAATTGACTGAGCTGGAGGTGTATTTCATGTACCTGCGTTTCTCTAATCATTGTGACTAACTCCCTAAAAATTTTAAGTTGGCACCAACACATCTTTGTTCATCCCCTGCTTTATTCATTAACTCTCCTTATTCGAGGATTTGACCTTCTTTCGCCAAAAAGTTAATGTCCTTACACCCTGTTTTTTTTATAATTGTGAAAAAACTAAATTGTTTTGCTGCTTACCGGAAAAAAAAACCATATTTTAAAAATTCTTAACAACAATAACAGGCGGTATCCTTCGAAAAGCTTTATTACTAAATAAATCCCCGAAACGAAATTAATGAAGTGTTGGAAATTCTTGCGCGAGTGTTTTAAAATATTTCCCTTCTTCAAATAAACGCCATTCAAGCTGATCAATGCTAACTCAGAAACCCTGACAGTCGCAACATATGCAATTCATTGTCCCAACTGCCGACATTCCGCTCGTTAATCATTTCAGTCTCAGGAACACCCCAAATCGTCAAACGCCCCTAATCGCCGATTGTAGCGGGAATGATTAACGCTCGCCGAGAGGAATAGGGCCAAAACTGCACCCGTCATAAACGTCACCTCCTTAGCGTAGTTTAGGATGCATAATTGAAGGCTGGATTCCACTGTGCGTTTGTTTAAAAAAAGGGGAGCGAGACAGTTGTCGTGGGGGTCAGTCACAGATTATCGGTTATGAATTCGACTTTGACTTGATGGGGATGGTGATCTCGCAACATGCCCAAAATGATAATGGTCGCACTCGTTTATCCAAAATGCCATTCACTCAAGAGGTAATGTTTGCCAGAGTGTTGGCTTTGATTTGTTTCGCCTCATTTATTCCATTACTAGCTGCGTTGACTATAATAACTTGTAGAAAAATAATGCAATACTGCGTAAGAGATGCACAGAATGAATGGAACAGTGACAAACAAAAGATTAAAAAACAACAAATCTTTATTTTCAAACACGGAAACTTAACTGATTAGTGTTGGCGTTGCCAATAGAGAAGTTTAAACTAAACATCACAAATATTGATACGATATAAAATCGATATGAATTTCTTTAAATAAAGGGAAGCGAAACAGTTGTCGTGGGGGGTCAGTCACAGATTATCGGTTATGAATTCGACTTAGACTTGATGGGGATGGTGATCTCGCAACATGCCCGGAATGATGATGGTCGCACTCGTTTATCCAAAATGCCATTCACTCAAGATGTAATGTTTGCCAGAGTGTTGGCTTTGATTTGTTTCGCCTCATTTATTCCATTACTAGCTGCGTTGACCGGTTTTGCCCGGTCTACCTTGAAAATAAAAATTGCTTCAAGTGAAGTAAATTCAACAAGCAGACTTAAATAAAAAGAAGAAGAATAAAAAAAAACACTATGCAAAATTTTCCTTCCAAACAATGATAACAGAGAATAATTTTAAAAAATTAAAAGGAGAAATATGAATTTTAAAAGCCTAAACATTTAAATGTGCAAATAAAATGGTTATAAAACATGAATGGAGATGAGTTTTTTGAACTTGATTTAAAAAAGCTTGTAACTTTTTCCCTTGGAGATAGAAGCTTAGTTTTTCGACATAAATCGAGTTAGATCTGGAGTAAAAAAAAGTCGCTTTTTCCAATGGTTTAAAAAAGAAAACTGTGGGACAATTCCTTCACTTTTAATTGATAGATGTGATGAAGAAATAAGTGCCTAAATTTCAGCTAAGCCTAAATGAATTCGAGCTAAAAACGCAAATAATTCTCGCCGTTATTAAGTTAGAGCATTGAAACAAATTGCGTGGAAGGCAAAAACTTCTACCATTTCCAACGATATGCAATATTTATATGTGAAAGTAATTTTTCATCCCCATATTCAGGAATTTATGAGAAAATTGGGCCTAAATTGAAATAAAAAAAGAATTACTAGTTGATTTTTTCTTTCGAACTGGTTTGCAAACCTTTTCAGGACTTAAAGGAGCAAACTAAAAATGTCAGCGAAATCGACCGGATAGTTCTCGAGCTTTGCAAGTACAAACACACAGACGCTTTTTGGAGATTTCATTTTATGCAATGTAGAGATGAGAGCAGTAATCGATTTATATTTAGAAGTTTACAATCCACTAGAAGAAATTAACTAACAAATAAAATAAAATAAAAAATATGGAGGTTTAGAGAGGAGACATTTTCTTCATTGCTTCTGATTAATAATTTATGTTTCGTAAATTTTGTTCGAAAGCTTGTATTGGTCATATGGAAGAATGGTGTTGTTTTTAAATTCGAAATGTCATTTACTAAAGGGGTAAAGTTCACCAGGAGTGTTGGTTTTGATTTGTTTTGCCACATTTTTTTCCTGTCTTTTATTTGCCAAGAAATATATTCATATTGAGTAGCTTGACTTCCTCTTTATTAAATTAACTAGCAGATTTAAAAAAAGCATGGAAATCCCGAGGTTGAAAAAGGATACATTTTTTTCTCCGCTGATCCTGTTCTGATAAAAAAAAAATGCTTTTTTTTTTTTTCAAATATTAACTAAAATAATCATTAAACTGAATATGTTTTGTTTTAAATCCCGAAATGTCATTTTTGGAAGGGATATTTTTTGCTACAGTGTTGGTTTTGATTTAATCCATGTCATTTATTCCAGTCTTATTTGTGCTAAGTAATGGATTTACATCTAAAAGCTTCCGCTAAAAGAAATTTTTTATCACATAAAACGCCGTAAAAAACCCGAGGTTTAATCAGGATAAATTTACTTCTTTGCCGTTCGTGCTTTCAAAAATAATTTGAAATGTGTGTTTTTTGACGTTTTTGTTTCTCAGTTTACTTTTTAGCATTAAGGTATTTATTCATCTCAAAACGAGCATTGTTCAAATTTCACCATGTTTTTTAAAGCTCGTATGAAATCATTTTGGGTCCATTAATTATAATTAAAAATCTCATGTGCATTTTTTTTCTTACCCATTTTACTTATTCAAGGTTGATAAGAATAACCTCTGATGGAAATTTCTGAATTTTTGGTATTTCGTATTTACCGAGTTCAGCTGTACTAGTAGAAACCGCTAGAAGAAAAGATCAGCAGATTAAAAAAAAAAAAAAACAAACACGAATCATTTATATGGAGATTAAAAAGTGAATTCTCCCTTTTGTTGAAGATAAAGACTTGTACGATAAATTTTATTCGGACTAAAGTAATCATTGTGTGGATGAATACATTGTTCTTAAAGCCAAAATGTCATTCAAGGATATGGTAATGTTTGCTAAAAAATTGAAGTAGATTTGTTTGACGTAATTTATTTATTTTTTTCGTTTCGGAGAAATATATATTTTTCTTTAAATTGGTAGTTTAAAATCCAGTAGAGGAAATTAATTAGCTAAAAAAATTTTATGGCTATCTGATATTAATAAAACTGAATCAATGTAAAAATGTACTGTGTACGTATATTCAAACAAGGTTTTGAATACGAATTTGATGTTTTGATGTTTTTCAATGTTTGTATTTAGGATTAATGGTCATTGTTTCTTTTTTAAGAAATCAAAAATGATCAAACACGCTTTGAAACGCTTGAATGAAGTAAACGCATATTGTCAGGAAACGGCTGCATACCCCTTATGAATGTGTGGTTTATCATTGTTGTTTTTTCGTCCTTCATTAACACTCGAACCAAAAAGAAAGGGGATTATGAGTTTGACATCTCTGTGCATTTGAGTATCTGTGTGTATGTGTATTCGTACTTCTGTATGCGTGTTTGTCAGTGGCACCGTTAAATCTTAAGCAGATGAACCAAGTTTGATGATTACATTTCTGTGCAAAAAGATATTCGATTGAAAATGATATATGGTTAATATCACCTTCATATGATTTTAATTACCAAAGATATCAATTTAAAAAAAAACCTTCGAAAAATAGCGTTTTTCACAATTTTGGTAGTAAAAACATCCTTGAACATGTACCAATCGAAATAACTTAATTGTAATTTGTTAAGAACTCTCAAGTAGTATAGAACTTCAATAGCGGTTTTTAAACACAATATCAGCCTAACGATCTCATTGTTGGCCAGCAAGGAAATAAAGTGCAATGATTTTTAACGTTTATCTATTTCCAGCGTCTAATTTTTAACACATGAAATACTTGCAGTTGGTTTTAATGTAAGGTGTTTCAATTCCCCCTCTTGATCCTGCCTTTGCGACTAGCCAATTTTTCATGTGGACCAAAAATGTAAATATTATAACTATTTTATGTGTTCTGACTTGCTTAAATAATTTCAATATGAGGTCGACAGTTAAATTTTCATTTCATATTTTTTCTTGTTTTTCTGATCATGTTTATTAATTAATATTTTTACTTAGTTATTGCGATGCAAAATAAAATTAATAATACGATATTACTATTTTTATTTTTACCTTGTTAGTACAATAACAATAATCGTGGTAGTAGTAATAGCAGTAAAAAAAAATATTTAAAGTGGTTATGAAATTGATACACTATTGTTTTCCTTTCAGTTGATTAATGACATTTTTACTCATTAGTAGAATAACATGATTTAAAAAAATCAAAAAATACTGCAGGTTATACATTGTTTAATATGTGAAATAGCACTAAGGTACTTTGCAAGTAATTTATCTCTTAACGTAGAGAGTTTTTAAGACAATGATTTGTAGAATGTTTTACCTTCTTCAATTAAGTTCACAAAAGTATATAAGAAGCTTCTATGGAAACTAAAGAAACCCAAATGAGTACTTTATATTTTACTTTTCTCTCATTAGCAAGGTGAACTACTTTGTTGAAATGTCCTCCAATAAGAAACTTTTAAAAAGTAGTTTAAGAGTGAAATCATTATTTTCACGAAGCGAAGTGGAACATCTTTCTCTTAATGGCAATTAAAAAAAAAAAACTTTTCTTGCTGCATGAAAAAATATCAAAGGTTGAATTTAAATATACCTTATATTATTGTAGTTATCTAAGAAATGTTACTTTTTTTAATTTAGTTCTAAACAAATGTTAATCGTTTGACTCACATAGAATGAAACCCTATGTTCCTTAAAAAAATACGCATGCACAAGTTTTTGAAAGTACAAAAGTTATTACTTCTTCAAAACATAAGTAGACGTTCGTAAAAGGTAAAATCTTTTCTGCTACCTTTTTTCGATATTAATTAGCAAAAGTAATGTGGTAAAAAACAGCCTGAGTTAACTATTCTTTCAACAGTAATTTAGTTTAAAATTAATGATTCTACATGCTCATTTAGCAATTTTTTAGTCCTGAAAGACAAACATGATTATTCATGGTACTTTGAGTTTTTTGGCAGTTTATTTCAAATGATATATCATTTAAACTCAATTTTTTGAGAATAGTTTAAAAAAGTTTGAAAAACGACCCTGAGTAGCTAGTTATTATCAGTTGCTTCATTAATAACTTGTATTTTACTTTATAATTATCTTAGATAAAAGATCAACTTTTGTTTTAGATAATTAAAATTATTTTTTCAAATTAACATTAGAAAAAAAAAACTTAGTTATGCTACAATGCGGATTCGAAAAGACTTTACTTCAGAAACATTAATTAGACATTCAAGGATTTATTTTTTCCTTACTTTTAGAATGCAGGCTTTCTTTTCGAATTTGTCTTGCTTTTGAATTTTTTTAGCTACTACCGGGCTTATTTTATTTCGCGATTACTGATTGAAAAATAACATTTTTAAAAATAGTTTAAAAAATACAATTTTTTCCAACATAATAGAATTATTCATATGCTAAGTGAAAGAAAGAAAAAAGTTGTTAAGTTGAAGATACAAAGTAAAAAAAAAAACAATGAACTCCAAAAATAATATTTTAAAAATAAACCTGTGTTGTTTGCTTCTTGCTTAGCAGAAAACATAAGATTTAGGAGTCAACCTCCACGAACTATAAATGTAAAACACAAAATAACAGCATGAAAAAAACGGACAGCCCAGAGACTGCAGTTTTGTCCTTGTCATGAACTCATAAGCCTGGAATAGATTAGAACCGATTCAGAGGCAGATTCCAAATCATTGAAGCTGAGATTCCATGCTGTCGATATTTTGAATGTAGTTCTATCTTACGTGAAATACACCGCCAGCTCAGTCGTTTCCAACCGAGGACTGCAGTTTCGTGCTTATTAGCACTCATCAGCCCGGCATAGGAAAGTGACTGAGCTGGAGATGGAGAACCTCTTAAGGAAGCCAAGAGTGCGGAACAAACTGGTAGCTCATATAGAATTAGCAGACCAAACGAGAGAACGAAGCAATGGTTCGGTTCAACTCGAAGAATGAAATCGTGAAAGGCGGTGCATTTCACGTATTTCTGCTTTAGCTCTGGCTAATGGGCGGAATTTACTGAATATATAGTTCTATCTTAGCCTTGAGTTGAGGGTGGTAACATACTCCTATTAATTCGGAATTTCTAGCTTTTCCTTCTTGAAGTACATACTTCGAGAAAGAAAAGCTAGAAATTTCTACTTTTTCTTTACTTCTTTCGCATTTACCTAAGAGGGGTATGATATTGTTGAAGCAAATTTGATAATGTATGATAAAAGTGACTGCACTCAATTCATTTCAGTAATCTGGACAGTAGAAACTTTTTCGCTGAAAACACTGTATAAGCCCCCCCCCCCCCCCAGTAGCTGCAAAAGTAATCAAAAGTATTCGAAATCATAAAAAGGACATGTGAAACGAAATCATAAAAAGCATATATGAAATTATTCAGCAAAGGCTGATTACTCAATATCAATTTACCCAAATTCCGAGCTACACTCGGAAAGAGCCAGGATGGAAAATTTCGTTTGCCCGGCAAGTGGTTAATAATGACTGTATTAAAATACAGTACAATTTTTACTCCTCTAGTGACAATACTGCAAAAGCTTTCTGCCTGTACTTAAATTGGCAGCAGAAAAAAAAGGCGGCCGGGGGGGGGGGACTCATTATTAAAAAAAGGTAGTTTGAAACCAATTGAAACTACATTTGCGTTATTTTTACGATTAAAAAAAAATATTTCGAGAGACAGGGCCCCCACGTCCCTCCTAACTACAGTATTGCTTCCAGAAGATTTTTTTCCTAGACATAGCGGTTCAGATGAATCATCCATTTTTAGGTTTTTTTCTCATTTTTTCTTGTCAGATAATCTAAATTTTGAATGAATGAATGAATATAGTACCATTTTAAAACATATAATGTTATCTGCAAATTATATATAAATCCTTAAAATATTTAAACTATTTACCTTTATTAAGAACTAGTCATGAGGAGTAAGTTCCTGGAATATGCCTAGCATTTCAAATTCCATTAATCTCCAGTTGGAAATGGGCGTCTTTAAAATACTTATATGAAATCTCAGAGAAATAAGGATAAAATCAATGTGCAAATTCTCCCGTCTGTAAACTCGGGCAACCCTTAATAGAAAACCCCATTTAAAATATTTTCAAAATGACTTGTCAATAATCTTATGAAACTTTATATTCATTTCAAAAACTATTTACACAACAAATAGTAACTAATTACCTCTTAGTATTGGGCAGTTGAGTAGTTTGTTGAAAATTTTCATGCCTAGTTTTATGTTTAATATAATTAAAACGTTTGATTTACGGTTTATTTTATGATATAGCTTAAAGGAATTTCCTTATTATGCATTTAAAAGTTTAAAAAATCTTGGAAGCATTGTATTCGTAAGAAAAGAATGTACCTATTTTAAATATTGTTTGTTACTCCTACTCAGTTGTATACTAATTTCTAAGATAAAACATTGGTGCTGCAAAAACTTTTTTGATTCGTGATTGCTTACATTAGGATAGTGTGATTTTGAAAAACGCTTTGATAAATATGGCCATTCCTGTTTTCCCTGTTTATGAACATTAAACGTGATTAGAGAGAGCAAAAAGAATAATAACTATTTCCTGGTCAATGCAGTTGGAAATTGTGAATTCGTTATTGAGCAATCAAATTGCTTATTGTTCTCATTTGACTGTTTCTGCAGCACCACCGTCGACCGGCTCCTCCCGATGCTGCTCCTCTAGCAAAAACAGTGTCCAGGTTGCGTCCATGTCCTCCACACACGCACTCAAACACACTCCTACACACACACGCCTACATACACACACACACACACACACACTCGTGATTAAGAAAAACATAATTTGAATTCCAGATGTCAAAATTCAAATTAATTTTTTTTGTACGTATTTTTGTTTATTAAGTAGTGAAACTACTACAATCCAACAAACTGAGTGCCTTTGTTTTAGTGTAAATTAGTGCATTCCAATTCAAGTAATTTTCGTTAATTCGTAATCGTGGACGTCACACAATTGAATATGACACGATCTAACTGACTGTCAAACATTGTTATTTCAGTGTTAACTCAGAATTTGACAAGCACTGAATATCCAAACATGCAGCTAACACAATTGACATCTTTGATCTTATCATTTTCATTGCGGGATATCGCATTGTGCCGGGTTGCATAATAACTGGAAAGCAATGGGTAGCGATAACTCCCTTTTGGGAAATATATGGTGAATGGGAACGCCGTAAATGCCAATTTCGAACGTTCCTATGAGGACGACTGTCATTGAGTACCGATTCGTAATGGTTCAGCGCGAAAATATCTGCTCTTCTAAAAGCTTATTTAGAAACAGATAAGAAAAGCCTCGTGGAAAGTTTAAGCATAGTTTCTGCATGAAATTTTGATAAAAGATAACGTGAAACGATTTAACACTTTGGAGTCTGCCTCTCCTCTGAAGTTTGTAGGACTCTTAACACATTTTTGAATGTCATATGCAGTTTTATTCTCACATTGTCGAATGGAAGAGTAAATTTTGATTTTGCTTAATTTATTTGTATGTGATTGCTGTGTTATTCCTCATAACTGTTTGTTACAAAATTTTAACTGCATCATTTTTGGAACACTCTAAATGCCTTTTTCATTTCTCGAAGTTTTGTGATTTTAGATCAACACATTATATGTATCAATGCATAATTATTGGATTGTTGATTTAATCTTTAAAAAAGTCTTTTAGAAAGAATATTGACCGTTATTCTTTTAAAAGATCTCAAGTCATGTAATTTGTAATGAATTTTCCATTCAATATCTTTTAAATTATTCTACAAAAGCAACAGAACATATTAGTACTTAAATTTATTACGCATTACTATTTTCATGAAGATAGCACTTTTTAAATAACAACTTCTTTGTATATATCAAAGTAAACGCATTTAATAATAATTGAGGTTTACAGTGAAACTGGAGGTTTTGTCAAACCGACGTAGCAAGGAGGACCCTACTTTAATTCTGACCTCACCACATTAATTTTGCTTTTTATTTAGTTCACTAATTTATTTTACTAGTTTTGCTATTTGATTTTATTGTATTCACCTTGCATTTCTAACAATGATGTTTTTTATTCATTTTAAATGTCGAAAAATCTGAGCGTTTTTGCTTATCTATGTAGTATGTCAAACACAAAATTTTATTTTTTCTTCTTTGCAGGCAGTTACATCCGCAGTCAACACTAATAACATTTGGAAAGGTAAGTTTTTCTTTATAAGTTCAAGTAATGTTGAGACTTGACTAGATAAATATGTGTCTATGTGGCTTCTTCGTTTAGCCATATCACCTTTTTTTAAAATTCTTGTACAACATTATAAAAGTATTTTATTGAAATTTTAATAAAAATGTTTAATTAAAGAATAAATTAACGTCTTGAGTCAAATTGTGTGCTATTTTTTGTGTGTACTTAATACTTATGAATTGCTACATTTTATAATGAGTATTTCCCAAAGTTTAATAACCGCTGGAAAAGTTGTTATGCAATTTTTGTTTAAAAGGATGTAGATCTGTCAGCATTGTTTAGTTTTGATTTATTGTTGAAGTAGATCAGACACTTTTATCTTAACAAATTGAAATCTATATGAAATGATGGTTGATATGGAAAAGTATGTGATGATAGTGAATGATAGTGTATGGAATTGCATTAAAATGAATAACTAAACATTTTCAGTTACTGCCCTTTTTCCTGCCCACGGAAGTGATGTTTCTAGTTTTAAAATCAATAACACCATATATATTACCTATTCTCTTTACTAAGTAGATGAAACTCATTTCTAAATCCTGCTATGTAGTTTATATTACTCAACTTCATATATGACAGCTATGAAAAAAAAAGTGTGTAATGGTTTACATCAAAGCTTTTATTTCCATGAAGGTATTTTAATAATTTTGAAGCTGATAATACTATTTATATCAAGCATTCCTGTTACTCAGTAATTTTTACTGTAGTGTATATATCTTTACTAACAATAAAGCTGAAAGTCTCTCTGTCTGGATGTCTGGATCTGTGTGATGAGCATAGCGCCAAGACCGTTCGGCCAATTTTTATGAGATATGAAAAAAAACTAGTTTTTAGCATGAAGGTGTGCACCTCGAAGCGATTTTTCGAAAATTCGATTTTGTTCTTTTTCAATTCCAATTTTAAGAACATTTTACCGATCATTACCGATCATTACCGATCATTTTACCGAATTATCATTTCATGGTCGAGTAAATTACCATAACATGGTGGAACAAATTATCATAACGTGGACAAAAAAATTACCATACCATGAACGAGGAAATCAACATAGCATATTGGCTAGAAATTTATCATCCATTATTTGTAAATATACATGCGAACCAAATGACCTTTTAATATTCCACTACGGGCAAAGCCGAGCGGGTACCACTGGTTACTACATGAAAGAAAACTTTTAAATATTTCAATACGTTCTGATACACATATAATCCGTAATACTCAGCTTTTAAAATGTGAACTAAAATTGCGCATTCTACGCTCTTTCACATCTAAGACTTTTCATTCTCTCTAAACTCTTCTTCCTAATTCCTAATTACAAAGATACATATTTCCCAAAATGTTTGAAGTGCTTGATAAGTCAAGAAAGGACTTTCCCTCAGAAGTTTTAGTGACGTTTGATTGTAGGAAAGCATAATTAAGGCGTACAATGAAAACTTAATTTTCACACAACCTGAGAATAATAATGTGGTTTTTAATTAGGTTCTTTGGGGAATTTCGTTGGCATAAAAGACCTCATAAAGTTTATGGAAATTTCCGAATGCCATAAAACGGTTGTGGCCTCGGGGTGTTCTTATTTCGCCTTTCTTGTATTTAATTTGGTTGTTAAGTTCCTTGAGTTTCATTCGGAAACTTTATTTCAACAGAGTAATTTTGCTTAATGTTCTCGATTTATTTTTATGAAAACAGTTTCTATTACGGCTAATAGCTTGACATTTGCAAGCGTAGTGCATGTAGGGAAACAATGGTAAAGGAGATAACAGGAAATAAGCGTTTTTTTTCATTCAATCATTCGAAATTGAAGTGTTTTAAGTTCAAACATTTTTGGCAGTCACATCACATAATCGCTATTTACATTATTGCTAATCAGTGATTTATCATTATTATTTTATTATTATTTATTATTATTATTCTTATTATTACTAGAAAGCCGCCCGTCAAAGTATGACGGGTGAAAATTGTTTCTACTCTTCTACATTTGAGCATTTGCCTGTTGGGTGAAATTTTGATATTTGAAACTGTAACCCTAACTCCAGTGAATTAAACCAAACTCCAGTAGGTAGCGTTCATTTTTGACCATTTTTTCGTTTCTTTATCCCCCTGAAATGACAGTCTTACTAGAAAAACTGTTAGGTTACCGAATCCAGTTCAGCCTTGCCCCAATAAAACCTTTTTCTGCATGTTAAACATTACCAAAACATGTTATCAAATTATAATGCCGTGGCACGAGGTTCATTGTTGAATCACGCGGGTTACTCGATCATTGTTTATTATTTATACGATTATTATTATTATTATTATTATTATTATTATTATTATTATTATTATTATTATTATTATTATTATTATTATTATTATTATTATTATTATATTTGTAGCTGTTGTTGTTGCTATTATCATTAGTATTTTTATTTTTCAATAGTTACATTAGTATTAATATTACTGTTATTATTATTATTATTATTATTATTATTATTATTATTATTATTATTATTATTATTATTATTATTATTATTATTATTATTATTATTATTATTATTGCAGTTATTATTTTTTTATAATTATAAGAATAATAATAATTATTATTTCTAATAATATTATAATGTTAATGTTATTGCAATGCTATCAAGACGTGTATTTAGTTATTTATCTGAAAATATTTTATCTTTTATAACATTTTGTGAAAATGTTTTTCACAAAACCTCAATTTTGTCTCCTAAAATCAAGAAAACACAAAAGAAGCAGACAGAGGCTATAACTAAAATACACTTAGTTTTGCATCTATTAGTTCGAATGACTTTTTTTAACTCTTCAAAAGTACACACTAGAAAAATTTATAGATATTTGAATCTACGGTGCACAATTAAGCTACGAGGCGTGTTTTTAAAGTAAGTTCCGTTTTTATATAAAAAAGGAACGAGTACAGATAGAGCTAAGTAATTAAAGTGCACAAAAATCTACCACCCTTACGCTATTTTTCGACATTGCTCCCGTGATTTTCCAAGCATTTGTCATAGCGTGGTACAGGTTTGAGGACTCTTTCAGGGCTTTGGCTGAGGCGTTTTTGAACATCCTCTGGTGTGCCCTCACCTCGCTCGCAGCATCTTTCATTTGTTTCGGCATCTAAAGTCTTTCCAAGGTGGTCTGTGGCACAACAGCAATAATGAGCTCAGAGAACATGTTATCCCATGGCTGACTACACAGGCGGCAATTTTCTATGAATAGGTATACAAAAACCTGTACCACGCTATGACAAATGTTTGGAAAATCACGGGAGCAATGTCAGAAAATAGCGTAAGGATGGTAGATTTTTGTGCAATAAATTTCTTTGCTCTATCTGTACTCGTTCTTTTTTTATATCAAAACGGAACTTATTTTAAAAATACGCCTCGTATCTAAAAGAAAGATATCTCTAAGAATTTACTTAAAAGTTTTCCCCTAAACCTTTATTGTTGTGATTATAAGCTAAAACGTTTCCAATTTTACAATTGTTTTGGAGTGGTTGGCTCATTTTAAAAGACCTGAACACCAGTATACCAAAAACGACCAGTTTTTTTCCAATCAGGTCACGACTGATTGATACGAAATTAATTTTATGTATTTAATGGAAAGCGTTCTAACATAATAGGGATCGACTTAAGAACGTGCGAATCTTTTAAAACGAATTTAATGCTGATTAAGGGAAATAAGAGGGGCGGCATTGTAAGTAAAGATTTTTTTTTTATTAAATTTCAATTAAAATGTTTCTGATATCTTAAAATAACAAAAATTAAATTTTTATTGCAAATAAAAAAAAGTGCAACCTTAAAACATATTACATTCATAGTCAGAGTCAAACCCAACAACTTAAACGCCCCACTTAAGGTACTATCATTAAACTTGTTTTAATAAGCTAAAAGTGTTTATAAACAACTAAACTAATGTCAACATAAATCATTATTAGAGCAAAGAAATTAAAATCAGTTTTTTTTTTCTGGAAAAATAAAAGTGTGAAAGTTTTAAACTGCATTTAAAAGCGTTTCTCTTCCCTTTCACTATAAAACTAATTAGTACCTCTAAAACTCGTTGAAACTAGCTGTAACGAATGCGTAAAACTTCTTAAAACACAAATGCTCCTGAATCTTCAAAAAAGGGACTTAGGCGCACTCTGAAATCGTAAAATACAGTTACTGTGGAATTTTACCTGACGGGGCCTGATACTGCGACTAATTCTAATGCAGAAAATGAATTGAACAACTATAATTCATTTGAAATGTTTTACAATTTTCTTTAATATCCGTTAATCTAACAATAAAGTATGCTGTTAAATCGTCTTGATAAATGAAGAAAAAGTATTTACTTTGATGCAAAAATCTGCATTTGAAGAAATTACAATAGCGAGATACATAAAAAAGGTCCAGTTGAATTAGTTAAAATAAACTATTCATCCCAGTTACAATCCAAATGAGCGCGAGTTTGCTTTAATTGACCATCCAGGCGGAATATTCCGAATTCAAACGCCAGATGCAGAGCTCTTAAATTTCTTACACATAACATAACCTAGCGTTATGCCGTTGTTACAAATTTCGATTTAAATACCTGAATGTTATTCTGGCCTCGCATAGCCTTCTATCTACTGCATTTGGCACTGCTCCAACGAAATTACGTGCAGCTCTACCGGGTCACTTTTGTGTAAGTGCGGAATACCATTTCTCTTTTAAACAAAGAATTCCTTTTGCAAGAAAAGGGTAAGCAGTAACAACATGAAGTATGTGTTTATGGTAAAAGAAAAAGTCTGATCTTTTTAGAAACATGTGTGAGATAAAGTGGTCATTTAAGTAGTCTCATATTTTTGTTTATACAGTGATGGCCAAATTATTAGACTAAAGAGTTGTTTATTTTTAATTTTTGTACACTATATGTACTAAAATACTATTTATTTTACCGTTAAAGTACATTATATAACGTACACTGATTATTACGTTATTTTAGCATAATTTAATGTTTGCAGGTGGCAGGACTGTCTGCTTTGATTATGTTCTTTGTTTATCTACCCACCAGGAACATAACCTCAATCAGCTTAAACAGTTCACTACTTCTTTTTTTTTTAATGTGTTCTGTTATATTTAAAGTTCGTTTTATGTAATTAGTGCGTATGTGTATGTGAGTACATATAATAGTGATTAAAAACAACTTTTTACCTCTTTTTTTAAAGAGTTAAGAGATGGTGTAAACCTTGTGAAAAGTATTCAAAATGACTTAAAATGCTCATCAAGAACAAGGGAATGCATACTAAATATTAGATAATTATTTCACTGTTCGTTAATGTGTCTATAGTTAAGTAATCAATAAAGAATTTGCTTTTAAAACAGTTTTAGTCTAATAATTTTGTCAGCACAGTATATTTGTTTATTAATATAAAGTAAGTGAGAGAAAAAGTGCACATGCAAGATTCCGCTCCTATTATGTCACTCATTTATGATTTAATTGATCCCATAGAGATTGAGAAAAATTAATTCCATATTAAAATGAAAGTTTGAATTATGTTTGGCTAGCAACAAGACAACCTGAAATCATCATCAAAAATACCTTATTTACTTCAATTAAAAGGTTAAAGATCAATTGTCACATTTGGGGCAATGCTAAGTCGATATTTTTTGCTTTTGTAAACTTAACTATAATTTCAGAAATAAAGTGAAAATATCAACAAAAAATGTCACATCCGCACACATAGATTGAGCAAATGATTGAGAAAATTCATTATATAACTAAACAAAATTTTGTTGAAAATAAGCAATGGGGTGGTTTCCTTCAGTCAAAAATACTTCTTTTAGTCATTGAAATGGATAGAATGAGCAAAAAAAAAAAAAAAAAAACATGAACCCAGAAAATACTTTTATTTTCCCAACAGTTTTTTTTAAATTAATTTTGTTAAATGTCCGATTTTTTCAAATAAGGCGTGATATTGATGACGCCACAAATGATGCACTTTGCCGCATCTTTCTAATACGTTGCCACGTTATGATAATCAAGTAGCGAATTAAAATTGCGCTCTTCGCTTGCTATCAACCATATCGTTGCCAATACACGTGAGTAAAGATGCGAATTAAAATTTTTGCTCAGTGAATGGCAACACAGAATGGCATTTCATTATTTGTGATGTCATCAGCAAGAAATGTAAACAATGAAATCGCTCCGATTTAAGTAATTTTTTAAAAATATTAAACGTAAACAGATTTATTAAAAAGAGGTCAGATCCTATGTTTTTAAGCATGCTCTTTCAGAAAAAAGTACTTTTAAAAATTTGGAAACGACCCCATTCCATTCATACGTTTCTTAATAGGCAATTAAATGCATATATTTTCCCTAAATATATATTTTTTTATTACTGAAAAAACACGCTTTTTGTTTCAGAAACTAGTTGTTCCATGTTTACTTCAAGTAGCAACTATAATGGTTACCTTAGGGTACTTTTTGAAGCTCCACCAATGCAAACTGCAGTAATTAAACTCTCGTAATGTGTTCTTAAACTACGCTTCATGGAAGATTCCCGCTCTCACAGCAAAGTTGTAACATCTCATTATTTATTAATCATCTCTTCAGAATTGGTGCAAGCTAAACATTTTCCAAATATTTCTGAACAGCATCCGCTATGATTTTGAGATCAATGGATGTATGTATTGCCACTTAAGCTGCTTGCTATTTCATAAGCACGAGATATTTTTCCAAAAAATGTTTTAAAAACTCAAAAATTCAAAAATGAATACTTTAGATAAGCTTGTTTTTCATTAAAAAAAATCTAAAATCTCATTTAAGCAATGTAATCCCCGAGCATATTTTCGAGACTTTTAATTAGAGCTTTAGTTTAAGTTGTTTAAAATATTAACTTCGTTTTTTTTTCTTCAAAATATTAAAATATCTCATGAATTATGCTTGCGTGTGTAAATATTCATGAGCTTTAAGCGTTTATAAAGGCATATAATGCTGTTGTGAAGATTTAAGAGAGTTTTTATTTGCAGTTTTGCTGCTTGTTTTATCAGATTTAAAAGAGTAAGGAATAAAATCATGCATAAAACTCTTTTATCTAACTTTTGCGATAAATTAAAAATGAATGAATGGCTAATCGAGAATCAAACCAAGAATATTAGAAATAATCCGGAATTCAAAATCACCATAACACAAAACATGAAAATATAGTAACGAAATTAAGCCCTAGTGGGAAAAGAAAATCGCTAGTTACTTTTAGTTTCTAGTACTGTAACTGTTTCAGAAAAAAAAAAAATAACATGTACCTAAAACTTCTATTGTTTGAAACACTTACTTCCAAAACATAGTTTGATCTAAACCGGTTTCATTATTATAATTTGTTATTAGTTGTACTAGTAGAACTAAAGTATATTTTTCGTACATTAAACAATGGCCCTTCATTAATCGGAACATGTCCTACTGCACATCCCAGAGTACATTTATATCGTTTTGAATCTTATTGTGAATAAATAATAGTTTGATAAAAATAAATATATGTATAAAAAAATAGCAGAATTTTATCCTTTTTAAAAATTGTATTTATATGGACAGAAAAGTTATTAAATTTTGTTGCACGTTAAATATAAATCCAAACTTGCCGACGGGGCACGTTTACGCATTTTCATCGGTGCACATTTTCGCACGTTCTTACTGTGTCTTACTACTCTGTTTTACTTCTAAACGGGCTCCGGAAGCTTTTTTCACTCTCTACTGTCTCAAAACCTTTTGTATTTTTAGGTTATTTAGTTTTGAGAATCACCATCGTTTTTAGTTAAATAACAGATTCGTATCTAATAGCTTACAATCATATAGTGTTGTCTTCATGACTGTTCACTGTTCAGCTTCAACTTCATACACTATTCAGCCAGTAATACATTTTCTTTATTTTAAAGATGGTAAGACATTACGTTCAAAACACTAAGAGAACCACATTAGAAGTCAAAATAATGAAAAGGCTTTTCGATAATCCAAGTATTTTTCCAAGTATTTTCCCCAACTGAGACCATTTGATAAGTAGAACCAAAGCTTAGGAACTAGGAAAGAATTGGGAGCATCCTTTTTTTTCCTAACTGATCCTCCGTTTAAGGAAGCCCTCCGACAAGAGCAGTTAGAAGCTACAAAAGAAAAAAAAATAGGCAGAACAAAAAAAAGCGAAAAATTACTTTAAAATTCACAAGTTTCTATTGAAGCAGAAGTAGAAGACATCAAAGAAATAAGTATAAAACAAAAACCTGCGACAGGGAATAAGCTAGTACACGCTTTTAAAAGGAGCGATTCTGTTTACGAAGTAGAGATTGTGCTTGCATCTATTGTTTGAAGGCACACAACCAATCGAAAAAAGGACAAGACAGTGTTCAATGTCTTAGATGTCAAAACGTAGTGATGTGACAAGTATGCGAAAAGAAATACTATATTTTTGATAGTAAAATCTAATAGTGATGAAGAAGACGACTAAATAGTTTCTGTTTTCATTTAGCGTTAAGCCCTATGATTTTAGTTTAGCCTACAAAATGTTCTTTAATTAAAATTTTGCGAGTTTCTTATTTTCAAAGTGTTTTAACTGAAACCAAACATTTAAATTTGGTTAAATATCCATATCACTTACTGCTTGGTATTACTTTTATTATGCATAAACATGCCCCACTCGATGCGTAATCTTGCCACGTGGTCGAGCAAGTTTACGCTACCGACTTGAACTCAAAAAACATTTTTTTTACGGTTAGAAACACAAGCTGAGCAACAACTGAATGTAAAAATTTTGACTTCATTAACTGTTTTATAAAACCACAATGTTTAAGATTTCCTAGGTTCAAACATTAAAATTAGAAAATTAATTGAAAAAATCTTCGTAAACGTGCCCCGGTCTACCCTACTTACATTTTTTTTGCAATTGACAAACATACGTGATTAATCTAATATTTATTAGAGGAAGAATACAAATGCACTTTAGTATCTTTTTAATCATTAGTTTGTACTAAAAGAAGTATTTTATAAAGCGTGAACCATACAACTTAACCCAGTTTCTTATTGATTGAGCTCCTTGGTAGGCAACGCACGCAAAACCATTGTCAATACCAACGCTCGATAACATGCATATGCTCATGACGTGAGGGGCGTAAAAATAGAGGGGACTGGATGGAAACGAGATGTAAATAAAATAGCTCCTTTATTTAGTGTTCGATTTTTCTCCCCATGTGACCCTTTCACGTACTCCAAGTGTTCCGCGCTCCCACATTTTGTTTGAGAGGTGTAATTGTGGTTGTTTACATCGTAAAACAGTTCATTATAAATGGTCTAGTTGTTTACAGTGAGGACACTTTTCTCTTTTGTCATAAAAACAGTTCATGAGTGGCACGTTTTTCCGTGTTATTACAGGTCTATACTTTGAAAAATAACGGTCTGCAAAACAAAAGAAATGTTTTTAACGAACCTGCATAAATTAGTTCTGACGCAAAAATAACACAGTAATTTTTCCTATAGGATGACTGAAATGCTATGAAATAAATGAACTCTGTGTGTGTGTTTGTGTTGATGGACATAAGTTTTTCAAAACACTTCAGCTTAAAAATGTATTCTTCTCAAACGTATTTTTAAATATTATTATTAGAAGAAAAGTTTGAATTTAAGCACCCTATTTTGTTTTCGATTGAAAATTACTTTCAATTCAAAACATTCCAGATTTTTTTTCCATTAACAACTATGACAAGTTAATCGATTATTTCAAAAAAAGACATTAGTCCAACTAATGCAACATTTCAGGAGTCGATGAAAAATCATTATTTCATTCAGAAATGTAGTAAACTCTACGAACATTTTTATGAGTAGTCAAGCCACAAGTACGATCATTACCTCACCTTAAATTACGCTTCATTTCGTCACTGAAATTAATTTGAAAAGATAAATAATTTGGACGTATGCCCTTTCTGCAATAAATATCCTACAAGACTAGTTTACAGCGATGGAAATGTAAATCAAGTGAAATAGATTTGTTTCAAACTGTTTCATGACAATAAAAATATGATACTACATAGTAACAAAAATAATTAGTGAATGCTGTATTCAGAAATTCATTATCTTAAGAAAATACATCGTGTATTTTTCTCGTTCTCTCGTCCTATTTTAGTGAAATAATAAAGTCTGGCGTAAAAAAATTAAAAAAAACTAAAACTAAAAAGAAAAAAGAAAACAAACTCTGATAAAAAGCAAAAGTTTTATATGTGTATAATAGTATATTCATGTTCCTCCATGGACATATATCATGGAATACATCCTCCACGGAAATCTTTTTTTCTGTCCTTCTCTTGTCTAGTTTTGTATACCAAGTTTGATGTACATATTAATATGACTATGTTCAAAATTGCACTGAATAATCATCTTGATATTTGTTATGTCTTTCAATGATATGAAAATTTTCCCTTTATACTTAATATTGGCAAAGGTATTTCAGCCGACAAGCCTTACTTTGCAATATTCGTTCGAAAACCGTCTATAAAATAGCTAGTCTGAAACCGTTTCTTTGATGTTTTATCGAATATTTGCGCATCATGAATGTTGATATTTGAAAACAATTGTCGCCAAGTAGAATCTTTTTCTAAAATCTCAATTTTGGAGATAAGTCCTCTTAAAAAAATGAAGGGCACCTGTTTAAACAGTTAAAGATTTCATTGTTTTCGACAGAGTTGACTGTGAATCTTGATGTAATTTTGGATTTCACATGGTTATAATCTGTCATATATGTTCAACATTCGCTTTATTGTCCCAAGATACCGGTCGCAAAGGACGAACGAATGTCCTCTCAGAGGAAAGTCATCAGCAATCGTGTTAAATTTCTTCAGTGTTGTTTCCAGAAAAAGTCTCCTGCAGTGTTGTTCTTATTTTGACCAGCGTACATCTCATTGAAAGCATGCAGTTTTTTCGCAGTACCTAGAGTGATGTTAATAAAAACCTTGAAAAATTAGCGAATTTTATTCGGATTCCGTGACCTCGAATCCCCCCCCCCCCGAACTGACGAACCTACCATTACTGAAATTATGTCAGATCGAAAGAGTTATTTGTTTTTACTTCATTACGCCAAAAAATCTAGTTCTTCTATGATCTTGCCATTGCGTCTTGCTATTTCTTCTTTCGCGTTTAGTGCAGAAAGGGCAGAAATCTAGGACTTACGCCTTTTCTGCACTAAACGAAAAATGTGACCCCCAAATAAAGTGCTTTGTTGTTCAAGAAATTACTTCCCTGCTGCACTAGTTGATGCCTCTACATACAGGGATGGAACAACCACAGCTAACTCAATTTTGAAAAAAATAATGTGACTTATGACCTTACTGCAATAATCGATTCAAGTGTCATCGATGCAAGAAGGCGAAACAATGATTACTATCAATAATTTCATTTCAAAAACGCCAATTTAAAACGTTTTAAAAAGCACCAGAAAAAAATGGATGGAAATATGGACTCTTCAAAAAAGTTACCAAAAAATGTTTAAAAACAGGAAAAAAACTGAAAAAAATGGTAAAAAATTAGTTTATTACAAGGAAAAAAACATTATTACGAAAACCACAAACGGCTCTTTCAGCCCCGGCACAATCTAACTGTGCCCTCATTTAGCATATAACACATTTCACCCTCGCCTCTACCGGTTAAGAGAAATTTCCATCACGAAAGATGCAAAATGCATTGCTTGAGAAATCATTTTTCTTGTTTTAAAAATGTTGTATATTAATGGGCACTCTTTAAAAAGGAGCCCGTATTTACACCAACTACATCCATAAAAGATTGAAACTATCACACGTACCGTAAAAGCGTGCATAACTAAAAGTATACTTTAAAAAGTAGCTTAAAATCACCGCTTTTCAGATAACGCTGGGAAGTTGTTTTTAAGTAAAAGTAATAACATGTAAAAAGGAAAACAATTTCACATACCTCAGAAATGCTCGAAGTCCAAATAGACACCAATTTCAAGCTGCATACACGCCTTGAAAGAGTGTTTCCAACTGCTCCCTGCTACCTTATATTAGACCACCATGGACACCATCTACAGACCTCGTCGCCAGTCCTCATTACCCCCTTTTAACCACTACGGAGGGGTACCATATATACACCTGTGCCCATTTTCATGCCTTTTCCTTTACTTATTATTATAAATATTATTATTATTATTATTATTATTATTATTATTATTATTATTATTATTATTATTATTATTATTATTATTATTATTATTATTATTATTAATAGTATTATTATTACTATTATTATTTTTATTATTATTATTGTTAATGTTACTGTTTTTATTGAGCAATCACGATTGCTTATCCCCTTGAGGACCAGCGCTCGGAAAACGAAGCGCAGCTACGGGACCGAACGTTCCGAAATGGAACGCCGCCATCGGCCCGAGCATTTACAGCAGTTAAGCCTAACTGAACAAAAATATTCATATAAAATCAGCATCTCAAAATAATGGCTTGAAATTTTAATTTTGTTTAAACAATGTACTACTGATTACTAATTACTAATATAAAGACTATTACATTATTAGAAGGAACGAAATAAATAGAATACTAAAACTTTAACCATGTGCACAAAATGAAATGATATGGCACAAAAACAAAGTTAGAGTTTGACATCGTGAGTGTGGAATCAAAGAAAAAGAAATGTAGCAAAAAAATATGTTCCTTATGTAATTTTGATTAAAACAACTTAGGTCAACGAATTTAAACTAGTTATATTTCCCACGCGACAAGTTTCAAAACTGCTTCATAATTCACTCGAAAACATTCCCTTTCACTCACTTCGCTAATCATTTTTATTGCAGTTTCCCATCCCCAAACGAAGAAGAATAAATACAGAAGAACAATATCAGAAAGGATTCAAAAATAATCATTAACTTCAGGCCTCTTGAACTCATTCCTGTACTCTCATTGAACGGGGAATCCCAAAAGTCTGGAACACATACGCGAAAATATATTTACCTTCCTCCCCTCCCCCGTAATTTATTCAGCTAGATGTAAATCTCTTTCAATTACTCGTAACAAAAAAAGAGAAGCAAAGATATAAGCAAGAGCAATTGAGACCTCATAAATCATATGCGCAGAGCAGTGATTCACTGTTGTTTACATAAAAAAAAATCTATCCCATTGAGAGGCCCAAATAAGAAACTAAAGCGTGTACATGAAGGTCAAATACCATGTGACTCGAATATGATCAAAGTTATAGCCATTTAGCGCCATCTAGTATCATTTAAATATTCAATTCAATCGTTCCATTTCGAGAAAGCATATACGTGACGCTGGGACTACAGCGTCGATCAGAGCGCGTAGCGGATAAGTGACGCTGGGCTGATAGGAGAGGAATCGTTGCGTAGCGTCCGCGTGACGCTGGGTGCGAACGGGTTATTGTTCTCATTTGACCGTCTTTGATGTTCCGTACCTTTTTCAATCACCACCGCCACCTGCAGGCGCGGTTCCGTCCTCCGGTAGCCGCTCCTGGTCGGTGGCGTCCGTGTCCTAGACACACGCACGCTTATACACATACGCATTCACACACATACACACACGCCATCGTGCATACACACAGGTCTACGCACACACAAAAGCCTACACATACACAACTAATACACACGTCTCCGTTCAACAGGAGGGTCGACTTGGAGGGACAAGAGCCGTGTCTAGAAACAAGTGAGTAGAGTAGTAACCAATGAGTAGGGTCCTGTCGCAACTCGTGATTGCGAAAAACATAATTTGAATTCAAATTTTAAGAATTCAAATTAATTTTTTAAATTTTTTATTATTATTGGTATTATAAATATTATTTATATCATAAGAACTATGTTTTATCATCATAAACATTACTATTAATATTACTTTATTTTTAGTTTTAATATTATTGTTGTTGCTGTTGTTTTTACTATTATTATTAATCTCGTTACTGTAACTATTGTGACTACTTTTATTAAAATATTAGCTGTGTTAGTGTATTTAGTATTTTTTAAACGGATACGTAGGGAAATGTGGGGCAAAGTGAAATGATTAAGATTACTGAACTTTTTCAAAAAGAACAAATCGGAAATTTGTTTTGAAAATTGCAGTATATAAAGAAAGAACATTGTATTTTATAATAAAACTAGCGTTGAAACAGTATTTTTTATTTTTGGCAGTAAATTTCAGTCTTCAAAAAGAAGTGGAAATTTTTCACTTTTTTTTTTCATGGGGGCAAAGTGAAAAATAAAATATTTTTCTAATGAAATATTTTCTATTCAATTTTAAAACATGCTTTTGATCAAATTAATCAGTAAATAAAAGGTTTAATGAATAAATGAAAAGATAATGAAACAATAAACAACTAATTAAATGAATAAATCAATCATATGTACTTCACTAATTATACAATATATTTAAAATACATATAAGCTTTATATTAACTAAATTAATACTGCATTGAATGGTAGGAGGTCTCAATTAATATGAAAAATATTAATAACAGGAACTGTATCATTTTATAGTAATAAGAATAATTTTTGACGAACAACAGAATATTACAATCTGAGCATCAAATTTTTAAAATTGACTAATAACCAAATGCTTTAATCTTCGGCGGTATTTTTTTTCCTGACAGTAATAGACTACATATGGTTCTACAGTTAAAATAATACCAGGTAGTAAATATTTCATCATTTTACTTTGCCCCACTATTTCACTTTTTCCCATGTTCCCTTACTTATGCAAACAAAAGTAATAAACTCTGACATTTTGTAACAAAATTCTGACACCAGAAATCTTTAAATACTCTGAAGAGAAAAGTAAATGGAAAAACATTCGAATGAATTTCCTATTCGAAAGGGAAAATGAGTTATTGATGCGATTAGTTTCTGCTTCTTTTGGGGATAAAGAACACATTAAAGAGGAAAGGTACGAGACCAAGAAACATAAAAGAAAATCTTTCGGGTGGGGTCCAAGAAAGATCCTAGCCAGAGAACATGCAGTTTTGAAACATTGCCAAATTTTTGTGAGCTTGATCATTTGGGAATCTTCACACTTGAGAGCTAAGACATTTTTGGCGGCAAACTATTCTGATTATTCATTTGCTCTCTCTTACTGAAGATGTTAAACAATATATATGCATAAAGGCTAAGCTTATTTGGGAATAAATAATAAAATATTTTTCAGTAGCACCTTTTGCGTCATTCTTAGCAGGAAATAGCACTTTCATTAAAATATGTCTCATAAAAGGTTTACAAATGTATGTTTTACAAACATTTCTTTGAATAAATAACACATTATTTCTTTCTGTTATTTTTTAGTTCTTTGGAGAATGAAAAATACGTATTTAGCTGAAATTAGAAACCTTCATGAAATCATTTACAGTTGATGTTTTAAATTTACACTGGCCTCAAAAAGTTAAGGTACAACCGGTTTTTTGCGTCTAATTTACAAATAAATGAATGTAGAACAAAAAAATTTGTAGGATATGTGCATTAAATGGTCTTTTAACGAATTCGTCATAGAAAATTCTATAAGTGTATCGCAAAAACGATTTATAACGAAAAAAGCAATGCACGCTTTGCGGAACAGTCCATTGTTAAAGAAAACAGAAACTCATAGTGTTATGTAGCAAAATGTCACAGAAACAGTACAAAACTGGGCTCTAACAAGGAATATGTCCCACTAACTAGAATGCATTGGCAGCATGGATTTTACAGGCTGTTTATTAAGTTATTGGACACCGGATTAGAAAGCGAAAACCAGGCACAGAGTAAGCCTTTTTCCAGCTCATGTAACGACGTTGGAGGAGGATTTAAAGCAGCAACCTGTCTGCCAAGATAGTCCCAAAGATGTTCTATCAGATTCAAGTCTGAAATCGAGCTGGCCATTCCATTCATTCCAAACCGTGGTCCTAAAGACACTCCTCAACAATCCGAGCTCGGTGAGATCGTGCATTACCATCCATCAAAATGAAGTCATTACCAATAGCACCAGCATATATGGATCAAGGACATATGGTTCGAGGATCTCATTGTGATATCTCAGACCAGTCAGAGTTCCTCCATGGAACACATGCAGGACAGTTTGACTGCCAAACGAGATCCCTGCCTAAAGCATGATTCCGCCATTTCTATAACTGTGCGTTTCAACAGTGTTGGATTGATGTTATCTAGTGCGATGTTCCCTCCAGATCAGTAGACGCCCTTAATCACTCTCCAATGTAAATCTGAACTCGTCTGTGAACAGCACAGAAGCCCATTGCTGCTGGGTCCAGGAGCAAACATGTTCTCTTGCCCAGCATAAGCGGATCCTTCACTGTGGTCCGTTGAGTAGAAAACACACAACTGGTCATCTTGCATAGAGACCTGCATTGTGAAGACGATTTCGCACCGTAGTAGCAGAGATTCTTCCTGATGCTACAAAGTGGTCTGCAACAAGTTGTGGCACATTAGTGGTTCTGCTCCTTCGGGTCGACCTGGAACAGATTTTCTGGACACATAATATTCTGATTTGTGTTGAACCCAAAGTCGCTTAACAACACTACGAGACACATTGAGACGTCTAGCAGCATCGGCCTAAGACAATCCTATTTCCATTCATCCAACTGCCCGCCACCTTAACGAGTCGGGCAAACGACGTCTCTGAGAATTTTTCTAAACTCTATTGACTATTGTCACCGAAACTGCCAATAACAGTTAAAAACCAGCATAACTTACACAAAAAGTACGAAAGCTCGATATTTGCATATTTTTCCCTCACTCATAAAGATATGTTCTTTACTATAAAATAAAAGTGGCAGCTATCGTTTTTTAATAAATGGTATTAAAGTTTGTTTTTATCACTCATGCAAACTATGCATTTTATTGTTACTGCCATTTTTTAATGGCGTACTTCGAAAACATGTTGTACCTTAACTTTTTGAGGCCAGTGTATAACTATCATTGAAATTGAATACACGTAGTTCGGTAGCAACAAATGCCAAACTAAAGGAGTTTCATGTTCCTTCAGAACTACATTACACCGAAGAGAAAATTTGACAGAAAATGTTAGTGGTGATCTGATGGTGGCATATGGGCTGGACATACTAATCCTACACGGGATGAAATGATTTCTATAAGTTCAGGCTTACCGGTCCCCATATCGATCGATTCAAAAGAAGATAGACGTTGTAAAAGAAAGAATATTTTACAAGAACTACATAACAGAGGAACGTTTCAATTATTACCCAATCTCACAGAGTTTGGTATGTAATAGTTTTATGGAGAAAACAACGGACGTCGGACGTGTCACACAATTAATGAATAGTGACGATGATGGCACACCATATCACAACAAAGTTGCAGGTTATATTGGCCTAAGTCAACATATGACTGAATTGTGAAGTGTCACGGATGTACATAAACTTGTTGAATATTTCATGTGACTTCGCTACGATATTACTGCAGCAAATCATTTGTGACCAGTTGCTTTGTGACATTATAAACACGTTACTACAACGTCACTATATGACGCTACCATGTGGCTGCAACCTGTTGATCGCTTTACAATGTCATTTTGTGACTATTACGTGATCATGATATTTATTGACCGTCACGAAATTTTCACACCAGGGCCACAACTCATTCACTGTGCGAATAAGGTATCTAACTGAGGGATATTGTGATTGAACATTTACGGGTTTATTAGTTTCATTCACCAGTGTTTGCATTGCAAAAATGAATGGTTGTTAGTTTCATTTACTTATTGACAGCATATTCAGATTGGGAGTATCTGATATGTCGCATCTGTGTTCATTGACGTATTGGCTGCTATGTTCTTTAGAGGGGACAGCATAAACTTTCCAGTTTTAAGGGAAAAAAATAAAACATGGTTCTCATTTATTTCGAGGGCGCTGAATCCAAGACTGGGGGGTCGAATGTCTTGAAAGTTTCCCCTTTTGAGACATACGCTATTGTTTTGGTAGTTAGCTGTACAACGATTATGATATTTTTACGGCAGTTATTGGTCACTTTCTTACATAGCACATTAGTTTTCAATCAGTATGTTCAATTCAGTGTCCGTGTACGAAGTATCCCGAAAGTACAGAGGACGCTGGTTAAATGATTAGGTGGTCGATTGAATCAAACGTTTACAACAAGCGTGATTCTTAGAAGCGGCGGCCACTGTAGTTCTAATAATTAAAATATGCATGAACAATTCCCAGATTATTCTATTAGATATGCATGGATTTACGCCACTGTAATATGCCATTATATGTATTATTCCAATCGCGTATATCTTGAAACGGAAAATTTTGCGAAAAATGGCAGCCCGCACTGCTGTGCTAGCCATTAGGTTGGCCGATAACGATGACTACTGAACTTTAAACTCTGACTACCATATGATCTGTGCAACTTCTTCCGTCCCTTACTCATTCACAAGCTGATGTACACCATTTCAAGTGAATACCATATTTTTAAGGAAATATTTTGATGGCTTTTTTGATTTCTCACACTATCAGTTCAGTTAAACAATACTGCTCCAACTTCGGTTAAAAAATACAATAGGGGGGAGGGGCAGATTTAGAAGGGATGTCCCATCTAAAGCTGCCATATGCTGTCTGTGAGCAAAATAGTAAAAATGTATCACAGTTCACAGCTAGTGAGCGTGTAAAGAAATAAGAAACAGTACGCAATGGGTTTTAATTACTTGTTTTTTTTTTTTTTTTTTTTGCTGCCAATTGAAAAAAAAATTATTTGAAAACAAATCAATATTTCGCTTTTTGATAATCTCTCTCTCTCTCTCTCTCTCAGATATCCTTCCCCACTAGTTCATTCCTTTTTCCTATTCATATTTCCCTTATCCACTCATTTTTTCTCAATCTTCATGAGTATCAATTAATAATTTTGAAGTTTTTTATTTCTTTTTTTCTTTTTTTATCTCGGTTCGAAAATGTCTCATGACAGAAATAGGCGAAAACGTTTTTTGCGTATTCTCACGCATTGTGTACGCTTTCTCCGACAATAATTTTAACCGTTTTGAATAAAATTGCCTCTGGTGAGGTCCCATCCTATGAAAATGTTTGCTAATGCCAGATATAACTTATGTGCATTCATCTCACTCTTGCGGTTTTTTAATAAAGTCATTTCATAAATGTTTCTTGGTTTGTATTCTCCCCCGTTAATTTTTTAGTGCACTGCATGTGAAACATTCTTTTTTTAATGTTACTTTAAAGCATCAATCAGTTTTAATCAAACTATTAAATTAATAGTAGGGTGGACCAGGGAACGTTTACGCATTGGGTACGTTTACGCAGTGCTTTTTTTTTCAAAACGAGTTTTAAATGGAGAGCCACCAGTCATACAGGATTGATGCTACTCCCTAGAAAATATTCTCACAAATTTTTGAGCATCCGTCGAGCTTCAGTTTAGCATACGGATAGAAAAATCTGTTTTCTACAGAGCCGAGTAAATTTTGCGTTGAACGTTTTGTGTTGAACGTTACAGTACCAATATAAGTTTCTATTATTACCAATATAAGTTTCTATTGAAGCAGAAATAGAAGACATCAAAGAAAAAAGTATGCAATCAAAAACTGCGACAGGGAAAAAGCTAGTACACTCCGTAAAAAGGAATTTAATGAACGATTCTGTTTAAGAAGTAGAAAATTGGGCTTGCATTTTTTGTTTGAAAGCGCGCAACCAATCTAAAAAAGGATATGATAGAGTTCAATGGTTTAGATGTCAAAACGCAGTCCCATGACAAGTATGCGAAAAGAAATACTTTATTTTTTTAGTAAAATATAACAGTGCTGAAGAAGATGACTAAATAGTTTTTAATGAGTAATAAGCCCTATAATTTTAAAACGCTCTTTAATTCTTAGTTATTTTCTTATTTTCAAAGTGTTTTGAGAGAAATAAAACATTTAAATTTGGTTAAATATCTATATCACTTACTCCTTGGTATCAGTTTTTTTACGCGTAAATGGGCCCCACTCGAAGCGTAAACTTGTTAAGATTTGGCCCGTGTTCGGGGCAAGTTTACGGAACCGACGTGTACCCAAAAAACATTTTTTTTACGGTTAAAAACACAAGCTAAGCAACAGCTGAATATACAAATTTTGATTTCATTAACTGCTTTATAAAACTACAATGTCTAAAATTTCCTAGGTTTAAACATAAAATATAGAAAATTCATTGAAAAAAAATCTCTTAAACGTACCCCGGTCTACCCTACCATTTTACATTCCCTATAAGTTTAACTGTATGTCAATACGTTTGTTAAAATGTTCATCCTCAATATTAAAGATCTAGTGCATGAATCTTGACTAAACAACGCTATCAATTAAAACACCAACTCAAAACGACTGGTCACTTTTAAGGTTTTTATACTTAAGAAATAAATTTTATACTTAAAGAACACAGTGCTGTCTTAACTGTCAGTCTTACATTGTACCGGATTTAAGAGATTTATATAACCCAAATATATGGCAAATGTGTTTCCAAGAGTAATAAGCAGATCAGAAAAGAGCATAGATTTGCACTGAATTATCTAAAAAGTGTTTACTATTTAAAATTTTTTGATATGTATTTTTCTCAATTGAGGTTATAACATTCAATTGTAGTAACTTTCTAAATTTCAGATCTAATAATTAACCCCTTTGTTTATTTTTCAAACACCGTAATTTCTTGCAAAAATCTAAAATCTAATCTTATTTGTATAATTTTTACCTCAAAAGTAACAAAATTAAATTTTGATAACGCAAAATTAAATTTTTGCTTTCTATGATACAAATCTTTACCTGCGGGTAAAAATAATAAATCGGTCAAGTTACTTATAAAAAGTAAAAATAAATCTCTCCGGAGGTTTTCTAAGAAGATAAAAATGTTCGCTGTCATTTTGGAACCTACATAAGAAGAATTTACAATCCCTTTCATGTTTTTTACTGCTTCGCATGCAATCACAAATATGAAATCAGTCTCTGCCTTGCACGCACAGATGCGAGTAATGTTTGAAGTTTAGAAGTTTCTTTGACAAAGTGTCTGATATCTATCAAAATACGGCCTTTGCTTTAACTAATTTTGGCGTCTTAATATTTTTTCCTGAAAGCAGTTTGATCTTTCTGAGCCTGTATTGTGTTCAATGTGGGATCAATGTAATCGATGTAAAGGGTTTCGAGAAGTATATTTCAGTAGTTTCTGATTGCATGCGAGACTCAACTCGTAATTGATTTTGCAAGGAGTTAAAAAAAAAATCTATAACTAGAATATTTTTTCGCGTAATAATATATGGAAACATGAAGCGATGAAAAATATATACTTAATGCCAATATTACGACAATCCAAAAGAAGTAAATACGTTTGAAATTGATAAATGTTCATTGTGTGAAAGAGTTAACAATGAAAAATGTTCCAAAACGTTTATTTTGCCATACATTTATTCATTTTAGGTATCGAAATCTAGTTTTTGCTAAGACATTAAAACGTCGTTTATACAGAGTCCGTTTATCGAAATCCAAATTTTTATTTTATTTATCCAAATAAGAGTTTAAAAAGTTTTGTATTCACACAAACGATATTTTTAAATCATGGTAGTGACCAAACACCACTTTTTTTATTTTGATTATACCTGTACCTCAGAGTCAGCCTAGCGTTAGTAAAAAAAATGCAACTTTCTTCTTAATAGTTCACTGGATGTAGACTCCTATTCTGCGTCAATCCAGGTGAACGTACTTCTGAAAAAAATCATTTGTAATGGTTTTACAACTGTAATAATAGCACGCGTCCCATCCTTTCCATGAGTATAACAAACATTTTCCCTCTCTCCGTTAAAGTAGCGATTATGCGGCTTACGTTGTTTTGGTTCGGCATTTCACTGTTCAACTCCAAAATAGATCATGAATAATTTATAATAATCTTGTAAACAACATCTTACTTGGAGCATCCACCCGACGCTACACTAGCTAAACTATAAGTGATCAAGTATTTGTGTGAAACATCCAAATATTATTTAGTATCAAAATTTTTGTTTCATACTGTATTAGAAGGCTTGTCTGATTGCTAAATTTTAGTTCCAGTCAGTCCAGTTAAACGAAATTGTACTGTGTATCATGGTTAGGCTGTCATAGCACCATTACCTTGAATTTTAGTGATTTTGTTTAAATATCCCTTTTTTTTCGCTAAAAATATCGAGTGTTCAGTCGAATAAGCGTAGCTTGCGGGAATTTTATATTTTCTCTTTCTTAAGTCTTCAGAAATTCAGCCTATTTTCTTCAAAATGACTTCATTTATGTAAATCTATCACCCGAAATTCAGGACTATTAATTAATTCAGGACTATTAATTATTAATGACAGGAAATTCAGGGAGGAACGTAAAAAATTTCGTCTGAAACTGGGTACCGCGTTTTATCCTTCCCCTGGTAGAACGAATCCCCCAAGAACAATATCAGTGGATTCTTATTAAAGCATTTTTCAAGAACTCCCTCCCCACATTGTTTCCAAGAATGTCATATTCCATATATATATATATATATATATATATATATATATATATATATATATATATATATATATATATATATATATATATATATATATATATATATATATATATATATATATATATATATATATATATATATATATATATATATATATATATATATATATATATATATATATATATATATATATATATATATATATATATATATTAGTTCCCGCACGGCTTTGCCCGTAATAGAAAAATTAAAAGGTCTTTTGGTTCACCTGTATATTTACAAATACAGCGTGGTGAATTTTCTCGCCAGTTGGTTTGTACCCATGTTACGGTTCCATGTTATGATGATTTCGTATCTCGCCAATTGGCTTGTGCCCATGTTACGGTTCCACGTTATGATAATTTCGTAATTTACTCGCCCATCTTATGATAATTTTGTTTTTAAAATTGGAATAGAAAAACAACCACATCGAATTTTGGACAACCACATCGAATCGCTTCGAGGTTAACACCCCCCTGCTACAAACTAACTTTGTGCCAAATTTCATGAAAATCGGCAGAACAGTCCACGCGCTATGCGCGTCACAGAGATCCCGACAGAGAGAATTTCATATTTATTATTAGCAAAGAAAAACAGTAAAGAAGGACTAATTTACCTCTACTATGTTTTAAATATTTGCAAAAACCTTAAGTCATTCTCCAAAATCGATTGCCTATCAATTCTAAATTCTGTTTCTCTATTTCCAGGCATTAATTTTAGCAAATACGAATACGAAAGTAAAAAAAAAAGAGGGAAATTTTAATTTTTGCCATCTTGATTTCAAATTACGTGTTTCGCAATCATGAGCGTGTGTGGCGTGTGTGTGTGTATTTACGCGTGGGTTATGCATGTGTGTGTTTATTTAGCGCCCGTTATGCATTTATGTGTGTATATATGCCCATGCAAGTGTGTGCTAACGTTTGTGATGTGTGTGTATGTACGCGCGTGTGTAAGCGTTTATGCGTGTACACGTACGTGTGTAGGATATGGACGCCACCTAGAGACGGTGCTCGCTAGAGGAGCAGCATCGAGACGGCCAGTCGACGGTGGTGCTGTAGAGGAAGACGAGGTGAAAAACCAAAGGCACAACATTCAAAGGTCAAGTGAAAACAATAAGCAATTCGTGATTACTCAAAAAAAAAAAAAGAAAGAAAAAGAAAAATAGCATGCAACAATGACAATAATTGGCAGTGTTTTAGGATATTCGTTCAACACGTTTGAATCAATTGCTAAAAATCTGATGATTTGATTATAAGCATAAAAGTTTTTTGACTGCGTTTAATTATAAAATGCCTTTTTAAGTTAACGCGTTAATTACTTAATTTCAATTACTAATAAACTTAATAAAACTAAATGTTTGTTTCAAAAAAGGAAACAAATTATCACATCTTATATTTGACAATCAGTTTAAGACACCTTCTTTTACACATTGCTTAATTTTAGAATCGTTTTGTCATATCATGCATTTGATTCGAAAATTTGAAAAATAAATAGCCAAATAAATAACTACGTTAATAAACTATTATTAACGTAATAACGTATTTTACTAAAAAAATACAGTTTTCTAATTTTTCATTACTTTTTTAGTTTACTTTTCTTTTGTTTCTACAAATTTTTTTCTCTGCTAAAAAATCAATCCAGGAGCTAATTTTGTATAAGGAAAAAAAACGGAACTTTATAATACCCACTATAATAAACTTATCATAAAACAATTAATTTATTTTTGAAACAAGATAATTAAAGCTATAGGTAAAACAGATTAATTTTCTGAAATTTCAAGAAATAAAACTTTTTTTTAAATACTCTTAAAATTTAACCTAGAAAAAACTATGACTGTCTTGACACTGCATACACCAGTTAATATTCCAAGAATATTAATCCCTATGCTGAAAGTGATACGTTATGGCATTTTTTATTCACGTGGCATAATGAATGTGTCATACAAAATAACGTTATTTCTTTACCAACCTTAATTTAAAACACTACGCTACATCGAGTGGCACATTTTACTAACATACATAAAATAAGTTATTAAACCTTATTTTTTTCCCAGTCAGGAGAAAAATAATAGTATGTGTTTTTTGTTCATTAGCCGTAGCGTATTCTCTGAGACATGACATAAGCCTTGTTATTTTGTGGCTCATAGAAAAAGTAAATCAACTTTGTCACATATTAAAAGCATCCGATGTCGGCTGCTTTTATGTTCTTCTTAAGGATGACAGCATTCATTTTCCTGTGGAGTAATTAGTTCAGCGGGATTTGGTTGCCTGTCAAATGATATCACATCAGAGAAGATCAAGTTATCTCTTAGACTTCATTTTTCACTTTGTGATCTGCTTTATACAACGCACAAAGGACTTTTGAAATTTTGATATATTTTCAGTCAGTTTTTATGTATTCACTAATTTTAATTAATTATTTTTTAGAGTATAAAAATTGATGCAGGAAAAGAAAAATATTCAAAAGCAATAGATTTGTAATAATGTTAAAACATAAGTAAAAAAAAGCTTTGATCAAAATCTAGTAACTGTTGTCGTTTAATGGTAGATGTTGATATTTAATGGTAAATGTTGACATTTAATGGTAACTGTTGACATTTAATGATAAATGAGTTGACATTTAATGGCAAATGTTCACATTTACTAGTGAATGTCAGCAATCACAGAGCAAATACTATCTGATCTCGTATGAGATGGAACCGATACACTGCCATACTGCCAGTTCAAACGAATATATCTGGTTGCTGCGGAGCAAGGATAATTAGCTCTTGTTTACGATTATAATTTATTATGTTATTTAGTATGGATACTATCTTAAAAGTTACACTGAAATTTCTGCAAATTTATGACGTTTAGAAACACGGATTAATTACATTAGTGTATAAAAGCTTGAAAAAAAGAGAAAAAAGTTTAAAAACATGTTTTAAAATCTGATTGCTGTTCTAAATTGCAAAAAAACGTTAATTGATCAGAATAAAAGATGTATATATATTTTTTAAACTGTTATTTTATTTTTTTCTTATTTGTTGCTATGAGTTAAAGGGATTAGGTGGAGGTTATACTTTCTTAATGCAGATTAATTTATACACTTTAAACTTTTCATAAAACAACTTTCGTGAAATTTCAAGAGAAAAAAATGTTCGGGAAGAACTATGACTAATGGTCTTAATACCAAAGGTCACCCGATGCATAATCACTTGAAAATAAAAGCTGATGGAAAACGAATATAGTCACCAAAATTGCACGGTGGGACTTTGCAAATGTCATGAGGGCTGGGAAGTGATTGATTGCACTCTGGAATAATCAAGTGTCGTTGGCGAGGAAAAGTGGAAAACTATGTTCCCTCTTTTTAATTCCGTGAATATTTTACAGCTGTTCGTGTTGGCAAGAAATCGACTTCGTAGCAGGAATTGGGGAAGGACACGTTCAGCGCTACATGTAATGGCCTTATGGAAATTACCTGTTAAGTGCTAATTGCTGTGTTTAGATTTTTATTATGCTTAACGTGTTTTTATAGTTTTTGAGACTTATGTAATAGGTTTTACCGCTTTTATTTGTTGGAGAAGAAACAAAGCTATCTGTTTATTAATGCTTTCTTACGATTAAATACGCAAGAGGATAGTTTTTAGCTTTATTCATTTATAATCAATTTTTTTCTTTTCTTTTTTTGCATGTCATTATTTACTTATTTAGGTTTTTCCTTTCTCTGTTATTTAATTTTTAATGTTTAATACAGAATGTTAAACCGAATTTCTCTCAAAAGATATAATTTTGAACAATTTGCTACAGTAAGCAAAAACAGATCGATTAAGGGGGTCCGGGACACATTTTGAAAATTTTTTTATTATGTACTTTAGAGTTTTGAAATTTTTTGAACTGATTCATCATTTATTTAATAAGCAAAATCATAACATAAATATGAAAAAAAAATTTTTTTTATTTAAATTTAATTAGTTTTTTTCAAAAAAATGGGGTTGCTTTAAATTGCTATAACTTAAAATATTGTTGGTCAATTTTCAATTTTTTCTCAAAAAAGTATGCACAAATATCTAAGCTTTAATTTTTATTCGGCGATTTTAAAAATATTGATTCAATAAGAAATAAAAAATATTTGAAGAAAAATTTCGAAAAATTCGAAGATACTTTTTTTTAAAAAAATCATAACTTTTGCAGTAAACGTTTTTTTCAAATTCGCCGAATAAAAATTAAAGTAAATTGCTTGAAAAAGATATGCTCCAAGTTTCATTACTTTATCTCTATCGGTTCCTGACTTATAAGAGTTTGAATGCAAGAAATCAGGAAAAATTGCATCATGGAGAAAAACGCGTTTAAAGTTTTAAAGTTATGTACACATTCGTTAGATGCATGCAACAAAAATAACTATAACTTTCGTTCTATTTAAGGTGGAAACAAGATTCAAACGTCCTCTTAAGCAGAAAAAAACGGAGCAATTTTTCAAATTATAAAAAAAAATTTCAAAATTTGAGGATTTTTGTGTCCCGGACCCCCTTAAGGTTCAACTTTTGGGAATCAAGCAGCATTCTTTTGAATAATATGTCGCTAACAATTGATTTACTTAAGAAACATATCAGAAACATTATAACAAAAGGTTAAATGTGCAAACAATAAAACTTCCTAGTGAACGCCAGAAGCACAAATAGAATAAAATTTGTGACCATGTGTTTCCAAATTACAACTTTACCAGGTACTATTTTAAACGCGAAAGGTATCAACTAACGCACTATTTTTACTGCATAGGTGGTGTGTGTGTATGTGTTTTTATGATTACAACGTTTTGAAATGTATAACTTATAAAATATTATTATTTACGAGTGCTCACTTCGTACACGTTTTAGTCTGAATTTCCTTAACCTTAAAAGCTAAGATAAAATTGATGCAAGGTTATGACTTTTATAAACACGGCATAATTACAAGACAGCAATTATTGATTTAAAAATATTTCATTTGATTGAAATGAATGTTGGTGATATTATTATTATTATTTTGTTTTATTTTTAGTTGTTGTTCTTATGTACGCTTCGTTTATTTAATGTATTTAAATTACCGTGATTATTTTTTAAATTATTTTTTAAACGTTTTCTTACACTCAAATTTAAAATACTTTTAAAAAGCAAATGCATGTTTTATCTGTATCACACTACCTCCTCCTCCTCAGTGACCAGAAGGTTGACACAGGCTATAAGAAAGTTGAAACTTTCCAAGAAATTAGTTTAGTCCGGTAAATTTTATTTAGAAGCAACATTAAGGAAAAAGTGCTTGTTTTTAAATCCAGGTTTTTAAAAAACTTTAGTTGTAACTAAAGCATTGACTAATTAGCGAATGCATTTGACATCGATTTTTGGAAAACATTTTCATCTTGTTGTAATCGTGCCAATTAGATCACATATTTTTTATTGATTTTCATCGTCCAAAAATATGTGTTTTGATCCCGAAACCACCGAGAGAAAGATAGTTAGAGAGAGAGAGAGAGAGATAGAGAAACAAGATGGCGATGGTTGTTAGAAAATTGACCTTCATATTCGGGAAAGTAGGATCGTTTAGTTCTGGATGAATTTTTGCTCGGTTATACATTAAGTAGAAATAAACTTCAAATAGCTTTATTTCTACTGACATCATACTAAAATAAACATTTTTTTTAAATGTATTTCGCTTACCTTTAACAAACAAATTGTTTTCTTTCGATGAAGCTTAAAATATTTTTTTTTAACTACGTATCTTCAGATTTTTTGACAGATTTTTTCGGATTTAAATACCCTAGTCCAAAGCTGTACATATAATATATTTTCGACGTATAAATAACATTTTTTTTTTTTTTTTGTCTTTTACATAAAATGGAAGTATATGACTTATGTCACAAAAATACGCCTAGTTATTCATCAACGTTATTATAACATGTATTTCGCAAGAATATAGTTTTCTTATCTTGGAAAAAATATTTTATTTAGTTTCGTTTTCTGTTGAACTTTGCATGAAGGAAGAATTTATACATCTAGGGTTAACAGCTTCCACACACTTCGTTTTTGCATTGTGTTGCGTACAACCAAAGTTCAAGGTAAAATTAAACCTCCAAGTTTTTAAAGTTGGATTTAAGTCTTATCTATGAACTACTTAATCCTATACTTGCTGCTCATGAGCAATTTCGTAGACGCCACAATTATAGCATCAATTATTAGTTCCTTACTTTCCCCCCTTTTCCTGTTCACACATTTTTATAATGACTTTTTTTTTTTTAATTGTGTGCTGAAGAAGCAGTATTGAAAACAAATAGTGCACTATACAGCCGTGTGTGGCATTTCTAGGAAATGTATTTTTTACTTCTATTTTGAGCACGAACTTTAAAGTTCCTAGAGAGCCCACACTTTTACATATGGTGCACAACTTAACTTGTTTAACTTAACTTTGTTTAATTAAGCCTTTAACTTAACTTTGAACTACGTGGGATAAAGTTTGAACCATTTCCAATTTTTTAGTATAGGTATCTTCAAGATAACGTATAGAACGCACAATGGTGCACTCTATTGGTATTTTATGGTATCAGTTCTAGTTTAAAAATAATTAAGTTGACAATACCGTAGTCAGTGCGTTGTATATAATCCAATAATTCAGCAGCTGCTGCTAAGAAACTGAATCCAAATGCTGATTTGAATCTGGTGAAATCTCCCGTTTTAATCACATTCTCGTCCTTTAAAGTATTTTTTTTCTGAATAAAAATTAATTTATTTTAAAAATTTATTGTTGCATCACATTTTTTACAACTTTCAATTTTTTTAAGAATACGTTAAAACTTTGTTAATTACTCATGCTTAACACAACGTTTCTTTTTAACTGTGTGATATTATACAGAATTAAAAAAAAAGTTTACGAAAGAACTTCCTCTTTCAGAAACTTTAATTTTTTGAAAAGCTTATAATATTTAAAAAATATTAATTAGTATTTTTAATGAGTCTTTTGCAATCCCTCGCAATTCTTATGATTTGCAAAGTGGTTGTCAACTCTTGTCAAAATCTCTACGACACATCATGGTTTAGCAACTGCTGAAGTAAAACTGATGTTGGAGCTGCCTCCAAGGTATTTAAACCTCAACCTTACATTGGTCTTTCTTTTCTTCGCCAATCAGTCATTAAAAGCGATTAAAATAAAATCAATAATGTCAATTTTATTGTTTTATCATTGTATTCATGTCATTTGAAATTTTCTTTTCTTTTAAACTACATTTGCATTCCATATCGCCTAACGGGATGCTTACTCACTTTCGGAACAGCAACCTTAGAATTAGTAGGTAACATTCGACATAATATGATTCATGTAATGCGTTGCATGTACGTTAGCACAACTGCATTCTAACCTAACAAAAACAGGGCTACAGAGTGGAAGTTAGCAGGATTTTGTCGCAAATATAATGGGAGGATCTAAAATTTAGGAAATTGAAGTTGGAGTTGCCCTTTTTTCCTCCGAGTCTGTAGCTTCCTCGAAGGTGCAGAGTTGAAGTCTAATTCGAACAGATTTTGGGGCGACTGATTTAAAATCGACATCGTAGGTTTAAAATTTCACTAGTCAAAGCTAGTCATTTTCCTATAACTTCGCAGCCCTGAACAAAAAAAAAAAAAAAAAAAACATTTGTAGTTCCAAATGAACATGGGATTAACCAACCGAAAGAAATGAAAGCAGCGATGCATGTTGTAACAATGCATATTTTCAAACAAACCTCGCATTCATTTAACATTTTATCATGTTGCTTCCGAGTAAAAACTTAGGATAACCTTTTTTATTTTTTAATTTTTTGCAAATTTTCAATATAAGGCTTTTACGACAGTAGAATGTTATTTATAACAAAAGAATTGCTATCTGAACAACCAAAAAGAGGCACTACTTTAATCGATATTAATAAAAATATTTTAAACATAATTTGTTAAATGCAATGGATTCTCTCACAATTTCTATTAAAAGCACGTGTAGTCTGTATTAATAAATCTTTATTATTTCTCTTGTAATGATTTATTACCCAAATAACGAAAATAAGAGTATATGTAAAGAATATTTCGTTTTTCTATCCGTACTTATAATTTTCCATAGAAACTTTCAACTTACAGAAATGATTACTCAAATCAGAAATAACGGAAAACTTATAAAAAATAAAATCTCATTACTTCATTGGCCATAAATCTTAAGAGAAAAACTGTCTCTCAGTATTTCTTTTCTTACCTAAAACCATAATAAAAGACTTCCTTATGGAATATCATCAAACGTTGAAACAAATCACATAAATTTAATTCTTCCTTGCTCAAGTAATATCCATTTCTCCTCAGCTTTTTGGATACATGCTAGGAATAAAACACCGATAACACTATTTTTAGAGGAATACGAGTCCACAGAACCAATTTTGATGCTGCCCTTTAGTTTTGAGCTCGGGTTTTTTATTTCTAGCTCAAGGCTGTAATTGATTCCATCCATCATTCGCAGGCTTAGGGTTACTTTGCGAAGGCTGAAAAAAATAAGCCCAACACTTCGGTTTTAAGTGTATTTTTACATTGCGGTTTAAATCCTCGGATGTTTCGTGCAGTAAATGTATGCGTAAATGCTTGCATTTCCTCGTTTTGGGTGCTATAAATAATTAGAACTTATGTTCGTCCTCCATCAAAAAAGGGCATATTTAAATAGCGTTTTTTATTCCTGAAAAAAAAAAAACAAATAAAAAGTAACGGATCAGAAACGAAATTACCACACAAAAAAAAAAAAAAAAGACGTAAGCAGGTTTTCACTAAATATCTGATTGATACTGATAAAAAGTAGAAGTTTCATCAGCAATGTAAATTATTTTTAATTAGATTGATTGCGATAGTTAATTCTTAACAGTCGTAGTCTTAACAACTACGTTGTTTTAAGTTTTTTTCCTTATTAATTTGACAAGAACAATTTTATTTTCTCCAATGAATAAATAATAATGGGAACACTAATAAATGTTTGACTTCTGTTCGAAGTAAATCGACACTTTTACTCTCAGAGTCAAATATCCTTGTGTAAAGGACCCTTGATCATTTTCCATGTTTTGGTTTTCTATAGATCATATTTATCAGGGTAAATCATTATATAAAAAAGACATATCATTTTGATGTAAAAAAAACAAAATTAAAATATTGTAAACATGTTACGGGAAAACCTTCAGTAGGATTGATTTAAAAAAAAAAAAAAAAAAAAAAAAAAAAAAAAAAAAAGATGTAAGCTCCAACCAAAGATAGGAAAAAACTAATCTCATTTCCCAATAAGGCACTTTTGAAGTTAAGCTGATTTAAATCATATTATCTGAATTGACGCTAACCTCAACGTTTATTTATTTTATAAATTGCTCCCTGAGAAAATTAAAATGTGAAGACTTATTTCGGAAATAATTTGTTTTCACATTTCGGTCATTGTCATAAACAAAACTCAAAAATAAACATATGCAATATATATATATATATTTAATAAATATCTTACATATCCGTAAGTAATCTATTTCTTTACCATAAAAAAATATAACGGCGAGCACCGGCGTCATTTAAATGTGTAAAAATATTCTTGACCGTTTTTTTTTCTCTCCGCTAGTCTTTGAAGAAAAATATCAAATGTATTCTTTCTCCGAACTGGTTTGCACAAACCTGTAAATATAATACAGTCTTTACCAAAGGAATGTTATTCAAACTGTTCAATGAAAAGGCAGTATAAGTGTCAGTCACAAATGGGGGGCAAAAACTATTAGGTGGATGTTCGGATGTATTCCAGTAAATCGCTGACATCTTTGTCAGGTATGCTTTTCAATGCACGGAAGCATTTATGTTTTCCTTAGTTTAAGTAGTTTCTTATTCGAGAAACAAAGAGCACTCCAGTATGATACACTGCGATACAGCTCTGATTATGGTTTCCAACCCGGCGCCCAACTCGATCCCAAGGAATTGACTTGACTCTTCTAAAATTTAAATTTTAATGTCAAAAACTCTGTGCATTTTTGAAAGGACTTCTTTTGTTACCTGAATTAGTAGTTTTCTCAAATTCCGTTCATCAATTATAGAGTACTGCAAAGTCACGTTTCCATTAGCAACTATCGTTTGACACGATAGTTGCTACTAGACCCCACTAGGTGTCTACGTACCAAATTTCAACTCTCTAGGACATACCGTTCTTGAGTTATGTGACATACATACGCACATACGCACATCCGCCCATACGCACATACATACGTACACACAGACGTCACGAGAAAACTCGTTGTAATTAACTCGGGAATCGTCAAAATGGATATTTCGCATGTCTATACGTACTTAGGCACTTATCCAAGTGTGGTCGGGTCAATAAAAAAAAAAAAAAAAACTCAACATTCATTCGGGGGTGAGTAAAATGGAAATTAAGGTCGATTTTTGAGTGATTTTTTTTTCGCGAATAGAATACTTCCTTTTTTGTAAAAGGAAGTAAAAACATCTCTCGTATGGCATAGGATAAGATTTTCGGGCAAAAAATAGTGCACTTTGTGAAAATGCGTGTTGTTGCTCTACTGCAATTGGTTTTACAGATATTTAATTATTGCTGATATTTAGCAAAATATCCTAATCAACTTCATTATCTTCTAAAATATATTTTTCATTTTTTCAAAATGGGTCATGGGGCTTTTGTTCAAGAACTGCAAATTTCGGACAAACCGACGTCTATTTAATTTATGTATTGTTGTATCTAATTTAATCTGCATTGAGAATACCTTGGTTGAGGTTAATGTAGTGTTATGCGAGTCATCCTGTGGTTCATGCAATTCTCTGTCGCCTATTTTAGAGTCGCGCCGAATATATAGAATATTTCTCAGCTAATTCATTCATAATTTTCATGACACACATTTATAATAGCAGCTTCATGGCAGGTTCTCGTCTACATGTTCGAGCGCATAAATAAGGCCAGGTTTTTACTGCTTTCATTTTTGGAGAAATATATTTTCCACGTTCAGTAAGTTTAAGGTTTTGAGTGCATTCCTTAAATAGTAACGTTCCCACATTGAATTCAGGTTACCCCAGCGAGTTTTAAAATCTGTAATCCACTTTGTCGTTTTTTTTTTTTTTTTCTAATGCGGAATTTGCTGGACTTCAAATTTTAGAGATGATTTTCGAAAGGGTTTATATTATTTACACATTTTCTCAATTGCTGATTGCTAAACGTATGATAACAGAAACCTTGGATGAGAATACTAATTCAATCTCAGAAAAATGTTCTGCATTTTTGTTGTTTTCATAAATGGAAAATCCACCGTTCATCATATGAGACGCAAAATTGTTCTTGCTCTTCTTGAAGATATAAGAAGAAGATGATTCAAACTTAGGATGATGCTTGTGAAAATCTTCGTTCGATTAGCGGCAGTAGTTAAAAAACGTTTGGTGGAAAAATATGCGGTATTGGAAACGTTTGCTCTCAATCCCGTAAGATTAATCCCGCTAAATATCATGAAGAAGCCCGTGGGATTTGGGGTCAGGATTTAGGATTTTGAAGCCTATCTCTGATCAGACAATTTATGCAATACAGTGCTGTGCCTAACATACGTTTTTTTATTCCATTCCTACATGTAGTCTTGTAAATGTTAAAACGTTTTTGCTGTGTTGACCGCATACTTTTTTTTTTAATTAACTCAGCCTCTCCGGCATAAGAAATGATTTTTTTTTTTTTTTTTGCATCAAGTCTATCATCTGCGAAATGTCATTCAAAAACTGAATATCATACATAATTCAAAATATAACTATAAAATGTGTTTTTGAACATGCTGTTTTTTTTTTTCGTTTAACCAATTGAACAAACAGCATTTGCCGGTTAGACTACACAAATAACGCAAAAAATTCTGGACCATTCATTCATTCTGAGGATGAATTGATGCCGGAACGCTCCGGAACGCCGTGCTGGCATGACTTTTCTCGAGAAATAAATCTCCTTTGACATAAAATGAACTTTTTTTCAAACGTCGCCTTTAAAAAAAATAATAATAACACGTTTAAAATACCCATTTTCTTTTCCTGAGCGTATTCAAGTGTTACTTTGGTTTAAAATAAGATCGTTTAATATGCCCCTAGTGCAAAAAAATCTGGATTCTGCCCCATATATTACAAAACTTATTTTTATTAACGTTCCAGAACGCCGATTTTCATGACCTTCACGAATGCACCCTTAGTTCAGTCGTCATTTCACAAGCTTGAGTCCATAAACAACTTTAAAAAAAATACTTCACGAACACAACTATTAGTTTTAATTTTATGCTGTTCCTAGGCTGCATATTTTAGTTTTTTTACCGTCATAGATTAGTGTCCTATGCATAAAATTTTGTCAATGCGTAAAAAAATACATGATATAACAAAACAATAACAAGCGGATGTATAGGTTATCTACTTTATTTCAGACTTACAAGAGAAACAACAAACATTCTGTTTATTCGTGAAAGCAAATGTTGGCGATCGCCGAAAAGAAGATAGATAGCTCTCTGGATCATAATCGATAGATTTACCTGCTTACTCCTATTTTATTCCATTTCAATCCCAAGCGTACACGGATATATCCGACTCCGATTCAGCCAATAAATTCTTAAAATACTGATTCAGCAATGCCCATTATTAGAAATGTTCCCCTTGGTACAAGAAATCTAGCTTGTTCGGTAGGAAAAGGAACGTAGCAATTTTCGCTTGGATAATTTCCGCGTCACTTTTTTCTCCCCTCAGACGCGAAGAAACGAATGAAAAATGGTCGCGCACTGTTGCATGCGATCAGTGAGCGCGATTGCATCCCCCATTTTTATGGCAGATAAATCAAAATACTGCATCACTCGTTGATGTTAGTTCTTTTATTTCCTTCGGCCGCTGATACATCACCACTTGCGTTCTGAGAAGGAATTGTGAATGGTTTTCTGCGAGATATTTTTGTGATTTATGCAATCGCAACAGACGATAGTACACAAAGGAGGAGATAGACTAGTTATAACTGTCATTTATTGTGATTTCTTTGATTGTGGCTACGTGTTATATAAAAGATTTGACCGATGTATAACGTGTAGCCGATTCCTTTTGGCTTTCATTACATTTCTTTGAGGAAAAAAAAACATTGACAAAGAAAAAGCATTGGCTTTATTTTTCTGATATCTGTATAAACCAACGAAACATAAAGATATGCTAAATTTAAAGACTCTAAAAAACCACAACTCACTGGTTTTGAACTCAAAGGAACGTATTACCGCGATTCGTCTATTAATTCTTCTTTTATGGAAACAATTATTTACAGGGAACAGTTATTAACATAAAAAAAAAAGACGGAAACGCGCCAAGAAAAGTCATTTCAATCCACGATGTTATTTGCGAAATAATAAATTTCTTTTTCAGCTTACAAGAAGTGAAAAATAAAATAAATAATTATTAGAAATTAGGCAAACCATAAAATAAATGGTAACGGCATGCAGTATTAATTTTTTTACGAACAAATCAGCAAATGCTTAGAAATTCACAAAAAGTAGTTTCTGAATTCTTAAATAAAACCTATATGTTTAGAAGCTATTCATTTTTTACTTGCATAACATTTTATAGTTAAAATATAAATTCGTTTAAAAAAAACTGAAATGAGGTATGGGTTTATTTTTAACCTTGTCGTCGTGTTATAATCACTATGAAAATGTTCCTAATTAAAACCGCTCATTTTACAGCATCTCAGTGAAATTATATAGGGTTTAGAATTTAATCGACTTGAAATGTTACAGATATTTTACATCCACATTCAAAGCAGAAAAGTTCACAATATTTATGTACTTAAAATTAGATTGAGTGGCCTTATGTGATCCTGAAAAAAAAAAAAACCTTTAAAAATATGTCATGAAAACTTCGCTATGAAACATTGAAAATAAGTGTGGGGGGATGCGTTTTTCAATTTCTTAGGCCCCCTCTAATAATTATTCCCGTATCTGCCCCTGCTCTTAAGGACGTGATCACTTGCCGTAACGAGTGGTTCACTACAGAATATAATACCATAGTTGAAGAAATGCATTTTGATTCTACGTAAGATCTCTAGTTTAACTTTCTGTCAAAGGTAACACTCTGGTACTTATACTTATCAGTAATTGTGATCTTAACATTATTGAACTAGAAAATTGATAATGAAAAAGTATTATCCGCATTATTTTTATTATATCGCTACTAAAGTTTAAGTTAGCTCAGAACTAGAAATAATCTTTTTTTTTTTTAATACGAATAAATGACATTTTCCCATGCAGCACATGTATTTTAAGATACCGAAATTTTGTGTATTTTTACCCGTTGAAATAAGATACCTGTACAACCTGTACAAACAGATATATCCGACAGGTAGAGAGAAACAAATCATTTTTCAGATGCATGATCAGAATAAAATCGTCCATCGCAGAAAAATGATGCTAAGTTCTAACATTGAATTGAAAAATCAAGAACTACAGTGCTCGTTAAAAAAAAATGCATCATCCTCGCATTTTCATAACAATGAGATTATGTGAGAAGTTTTGGTCTACCGATTAACCATGAATGTTTGTGAAATTCTGCAAAACTTATGAAGTAAACATTTAACAGCAGGAATTCTATTATTTTTTACGTAGATCAGGGCTGTTTTAGGGCCAAGGCAAACTGCTGACCCCATGCTCATTTTTCCATTTCTGAACCAGCGTGTGAGTTTACAGAAAAAAAAATACTTAACCACATATCAATTTAAATCTGATGGCAGGATAAAAGGTTTTTAAATTATTACTTACCAGTTTTGCCCTACGATACGGAGCAAAATCATCCTGGGAAATGACGTTTGGAACTGAAGTAAAGTGATCCGGGATAGTAGGAAGCAATTTCTCCTCCAAAAGTGCCAATATACACCTGAGTGTTTACTGTTCCTTGCACAAGGTGAAGCCCACCAACTCCTTGATCAGAAATACATCCGCAAATCATCTGGGATACGGGGATGCTTGACTGTGTGTTGAATGCAATTGGGAGGAATTTCTCTCCTTTGCGGCGCGGGTGATGCACTTTTTTTTCCCGTCACTGTAGTATTGTAATTAAAATACAAATACTAAGAGACGACCAACAGCCTAATCTTGACGGATCTAATCTGGCATAAGTCAGTTTATAATCCTTTAGTAAAGTCTATGGTACTCATAAATCTATCTGACCCATTGCTCGTTGCAGCATCCTCCGGTAAGCTGTTCCGAGTGCCTATAAAATTACTGAAGCAATAAGTTTAACAATTCCCAAATTAGTTTAATATTTGAATCTATTAAAGAAATGAACTCTTTTCCAGCGTTCTTTACAAAAATCATACATATTAACACACTTTATTTAGATAAATTTAAACAACTCAATCATGTATCAGTCTCATTTGCTCGAGACTGTACATATTCACTCGTTTAAGTCGGATATCTATATATATATATATATAAATGGAGTTTTGTAAATTTGTTCCCTAAGATATCAGAAACTACCCGGCAGATTTGGCTGAAACTTTCACCGTTTGTTCAGTTTGGTACTGGGAAGGTTTATAGACAAGTTCGAAAAAAATCCGATTGATAGTTCCCTTTTTATTCCAATTTTAGTCCCAATTTTCGCATAAATGCCCCAATATGGGGGTGGAAAAAAACGTGCACATATTAACATTATATGTCCATCGAAAGCGCCAATTTTTCTGCTGAAGATAGCATCTGTTCGAAGTTTCTAAGTTGTTAAAAAACGAGTTATGAGCTTTTTTGTTCCCTGTTCGAAGGCTTTCATCAACCCAAGTCATTATTTAGTGTGTCATCTCAACTCCCAAGAATTGTTGTGTTGTTGAATATTTTTGCGTTTCGTCTGACTTTTTGAGGCTTTTCTCAAGTCAAATCTTAAAGTAACGTTTTTCCACAAGATTGGCTAAAAATAAAAATGGATTTGGCTGATCATTTTACTTTTAAACGGAACTTATGTAATTAATGTTTTATTATTATTATTTATGCTGATTGGACACTTGCTCACTATATCCAACCAACCAGGAGAAATATCGCCAGAATTTTTTCAGAAAGATTTCAGTAGCTGATGCCTTTGGCAGTTTTTTTCCACTGTCGCTGTTTTTGAGCCCAGAGACTACGTAATAATGTTTCACAGCTTTCACCATATAAACAAAATATCGCCAATCAAAGATACTTAAAAAAATACTGTATAAAATAATTCAACAACTAAATTAGGCAAATCCATAAACCGAACAAAAACTTCCATTAATTTTTCTTTTTGCACGATTTCAAACAATCGCCAAATTTTACTACTTATTTTGGAAACATTTCGGATAAAACTGTTTAGCGCCATTTTTTTTGACCAAAAGTATCTCAGCATCTGGCAACAATATTTCTATAAAAAAAAATTAGTAAGGAGGGGGAGTATTATCGAAAGTGTCCCAAAATGATTGTCGCAAATTTGGTAAGATTTTAAATCGCACCAAGTGCCCACAGAAACTGAAAATTTTCAAAATAACTAAAGCAAGTGTAAGGGGAACACGAGCGGCTACATTTTTTAAAACAGTTCGTACATCAATAGCCATACAAAGAAGGTTTTAGATTAAAAAAAAGTACTAACAGATAAAATCTTTTTAGACATGTAAAGTTTAATTTCAAATTTCGGAAATTCTTCAAATTTGTATATGCTTAAATGTCGTGCTTTCGTTTCTAATTGAATACTATTTTGTTCTTTATACTTATTGCTATTTTAGTTTAATGAGTAAGGAAGAAGCTCGATTTTTAATCACGTCAAAAAAGTTTGTTTTAAATTCTTTCTCTTAAAACAGAAAACAAGGGCAAGTAACGATTGTTTCTCATAATTATTACTGACCCAGGCAACGCCGGGTATTTTTGCTAGTATAATATAAATCTGAAAGTCCAATTACCATTTTTAAGTCCTTACTAATAAAGGTAAAGGAAAAGTAAATGAAATTGTGTTTTAAAAACAGCAGTGAAAAAAGCAGGAAAAGAAAGACGCAAGCAAAGAGCTTGATGTTGCAATCAGCGTAACAAAAAAAAGTAATAATAATAAATAAGTATTCTTAATTGAACTAGTATTAAAATAAAAACTAAATACAGACTGCTAAGGAAATATTTATTTTAATTTGTAAAAATGTGAAAAATAAAACAAATTACGAGTTGAAATGACAGACTCGATAGTTAATAATAATAATAATAAGCTAATAATAATAATTTAATTAAACTAGTAGTAAATAAAAACTAAATATAGAACGCTAAGGAAATATTTATTTTAATTTGGAAAAATGAAAAATAAAACATATTTACTAGTTGAAATGGCAGACTCGATGGTTAAAAATAAATAAATAAATAAACATTAGCTCTGTTTTTTTTTGTAACAACTACGCAAAGAAATTCACTACAAAATCTATAACACAATATTTTCTTCACGGCTCAATTACATATCGTACTCCAGTGTCCCCTGTACCTACCACTATTTGTTGTTTTACCAGTTGGATGTGGCCCTGAAGACAGCTTTTATTTTCTAGCCCAGACCAGAAGCCAAGCAATCTCTGCTCCAACACCCTCAGAGGTATTGATTTAGTTGGAGGACTTTGTGACCAGGACATACTAAACGTGCACCAGTTACTATTAAAAAACACGTAGGATCTTCGACCGGCAGGCATTTAACCAAGGATCCTTTCGTTACAACTTCAAAACCTTACCAATTACGGTTCTTTTATTCGTTAAATTTTTGAAATACTAGAAAAAAATGCGGGGCAGAGCGTGATGTAGAACAGCGATTCTCAACCAATAGTCAGGCGTACCGATCCGCAGAAAAATTTAAACGGTCCTCAGATATTTTAGTTATCGTGGTTGGGCGATTTTCGAAAAAAATGTTCCGTGCGTAACGCTAAGTTTTTAACTTTTCCAGCCAACCAAAGCCTTCAAAAGATAATGCTGTTGGGCAATAATACATGATTTAATATACTATCAAAGCATGACAGTTAATCCCATATTTAACTAATAGTTTCCTACTTGAATAAAATAAAAAACATTTTTCAAACGAAACATTTTTTTCGAGATTAACCCATTCGTCTATTGTTTTGCTGCAAATTTTATTACTTACGTATGCATTAATTACCAATCTCATTTTAAACACGTAATTATTTTTGATAACACTCTTTACACCAAGTAAAGTTTTATTTAATTTATCATAAACTCATTCATTATTATTATTTTGCAAAAAAGTGGAACTTTTAGTCATTGGTAAAAAAAAGTTATAAGAGCCAAACGGTTCCCAAATCGGACGGTTTTTGCTTTTTTGTGTTTTATTTTTGCAAAAAAAAAAAAGTTAAAAAAAAGAGAAAAAATAGGGTGAAAAAACTTTGACGGATCGTAAGAAAAACATCGGAACAAATGAGTTTTTTTTCCCCGTTGGAAAAAATAAAGAAAGATAAAGAAAAACAAAAGGAAGTGTGGAAAAAACCCTTCCCTGTCCACGACTAAGACCATTGAGGGATAGATAAACCATTTCATGCAGTCGCTATTGTATGCACTGAAGCAGGAGTAAAGGCAACAAATATTATTTTCCAGGGAGAAGATCAAATAATTTCGTCGTTGTGGACCACGTGGTTCTGTCCTTTGGAGTAGGCGTTTTCTTCCTTTGTCCTTTTTAAGTCGGCATAACTCAACAACTTACTGTAGAAATTGAAAAAAAAAAACATATCCATAAATCAGTAAACTATGCGCTTGTGGGTGACAGGGGAAAAAATGTGCCGAAACATTTCAAGCAGAAAGTAAAAAATAAATATCAAAAACTATTCAAATCCCTACAATATTTACTGGCGAAACGCTCCTCCGTAGGAGGGTCAAGGGACGCGGTCTCCCCTCACTTTCCCCCGCGAAGATTCTTGCGTCAACAACCACACCCACTTGCCGTATCTATGTGTAAATGATCTAAGGCCCACAATTGTTTCTCAAAAGCTATTTCCGGTTCACGGGTCAAAAAAGGACGAGAAACGCTGCTCTAGAACACACAAAACTTTTTTGAAAACTCATTAGCTGTCAGAAGGGTCTAACCAAAAATAAACAGAAAAGTGTGAAATACCTTTAATAATGGATGTTACATTGATACCTTGAAACCTCTGAGGGGAAAAAGCTAAGGAAAATGTTCTTAAAAAATAATAATAACATGGATGTTTCTTTTTCCATTAAAAACAAGGTTTTCTTTTTTCAACTGGAATGGAAATCGATACACAAAAGCGAAAAATAGTGCATAATCTGAGAGAATTCAGCCCATTTTATTCCATCTCATTTCCTAAAGTGCACTGAGATTTCTGCCGCAGATTCAGTCAATCAATTCTTAAGATATTGAATTCAGAGAAGCCCATTACACGTGAGGTTCCATCAGTACAAGAAGCTCGCTGCTGCCAAAAAATCAGAAACTTGCAATTTGGTTTTTGGGCCATTTTATGTCGCTCTCAACTGGCTAAAGAAATGTAAGAGAAATGAGCCCGAAGGCATTGTAGAGAATATGCGGCATCATTGTGCTTTTCATTTTTATGGGATATAAATCAAACTACCTCATAAGCAGCTGATGCTATTTCCTTTGTAAATCTGAAGCTATTATTTCTGATCTGACTACCAAGATAGGAAAATTATTTCAAACTAAGTTTTGATTTATAAGCTTATCTACGTAAGCAGGTACGAAAAATATCTGATAGTTCATTTGTTTCTAAGGTTGGTTCTTTTTAAATAAAACATAAATTGGCAGCGGTGTTTTTTTTTTTTTTTTAAGTTTTTCAGACAATAAAACGTAAATCTAAATTACGTAAATTATTTTTTCAACTTCAATGCATTAAATAATTATGAAATTCCTGCATTTGAAAAAAGTCATGATAATTTATTATAAATAATACCTTTACTTTCGAGAATTTTTCAGTCGTAAGAAAAATAAGCGACGATTTTTTTCTTCGCTGGATCAAAAACTCGTAAATAAATTTTCCAGCATTTACGTCAGTTTGATAAAAGATTTGATTTTTGTCAAATACGACACCACGTTAGTAAGATTTGATCATGCGTTTTGCCAGTATATTTTACCACAAAATCTTGTCTTAATGATAAAAGTGTACAGTAAAAAACGCAAATAAAAACCAATTGGCAATGCTATAAGTTTGTCTACAATGCAACGGTAGTCCTTCTCTGCTTCTTTCTTTATCACGTATATAATGTTTAAACGGTAAACAAGGAGTTTCAGTTAACGTAAAATATTCAAAGAAAAAAAAAGTTTTTGGCCTAATATTATCAACTACAGCACTTGTAAAAAAACTGGATTCAGAACTACTCATCTTTTCAGAATCACTCAGACCCTAGTTTGAAACAAATGAGAACAAAAGAAAATATACCACTTCCGCCAAAAAGTGATCTTATCTGTTAACGAATGCTGTACAAACCTTGGTAAAACACATAACAGTTTCCATGTTTGTAGAAATATATTCGTTAGTAAAACGCAGAAATCCCATCCTGGTATCAATCAAAACATTTTTTTTTTGCAAATACCATCTAGTATTCAACAAGCCATTTTCACTTCAAATTTTCACCTAGTACATTGCATATTAAGAAACACTTCGATATTAGTTGTTAAAACTATTGAATATTTGTATGGTGTTATAATTATGGGAAATTTCTTGCTCACGCATTTTATTTGATGCATATATAATGCAATCCATGTAACGTGCAACAATTTAGAAAAAATAAAATCTGCACAAAGTTAATATTAGCAACTGCTGTATTTGCAGAGATTCTGCATTTATTCATTTCGAAAGAGACTGGTTTAAAACAAATGAGAATAAAAGGAAATAAACCACTTCCGCTCGATCCATTTCGTTTTATTCGACTTGTTGCCATACAAAAAAGCATATTCTGGCAGCGAAACGGTTTAAAAAGAACACCAACCGTCTGCTCTAAATGTCATGGCCTTCATGGGTCATTCGTTTCACGGAAGAACCAGGAGCCATAGATCTCACGCTTTGTTTTCTTTAGACGACGTTGCAAATGCTCATCGATCTCCGTAGGCTCTACCCTTTGAAAGATGTTCTTGTACTCCTGGGAAACAAGCTGAAAAACAACCTGATAGTGCCCAAGAGGTTGACATTTATATTCCCTTAAAACGCTTTTGTACTATCGGGAAATCAATTGCTCACCAGCCATGGCAAGCTTTTATCCTTTTTTTTCCTGGAATCTTTGGAAATACTTTTTAGTAGCTTCTATGATCAGAATGTGGTTTGTTTTAGTCGTTTTCTCCGTTAATTTACACTTCATTAAATCAGTTCGTTGCCTAATTGCAGCGTTATTTTCTAATATTTCATGTGTTGAACTTCAACATTTTTATTTATAAATTTATTTTTATTACTTATTTTTTATTTGATTTGTTTATTTCTTTTTATTTTTTCATTCATTAAAAAATGTGTTTTAAAAGAAGTGTGATTATTGTTTAAAAGTCGTTTATTAATTTCAAGATCAACCATATTTTTACGCTCTAAATCCTGTATTGATAAATTATATGTTAACATTTTATTATACTGCATTATTAACAAAGTTACGTAAGGCAAAAACGGTTTTAAAGTGATCAATATTCAAAGGGTTTGTTCTATGGGTATATAAAATTTAGGTATGAAGTTGCACTTATTTTGTTAATGTGGCTAGATTGCTCTTCCCATCTTCAAAGAACGATGCTTGCCTGACAGAATAACGCACCGGTATCATTTCAATTTCAATTTTCAAATTGTAGTACTACCGCAAACCTACCACAGTAACTGGAAACTATCTGAATGTAAAAATTTACTCTTGATTACGTTTCGTCCACTTGTTGCTTTGTTCTACAAAGATGTTATTTATTTCAAATAGTAGCTGAAGGAGTTTTTAACGCTTAGTAACAAATTTTAATGCAAATGAAAGGACACGTTTCTAGCGTTCCAGATGAGCTTTGGCTAGCTTAGAAAAATATGGTCTGCCCTTACATAACATGATTTAAATTAACCATTCAGGGAAGAGAATGAATCTATTTCATTGTGATCGTTTGAAAACCTAGATTAATATTAGTTATTATTAGAAACTCAAAATTTTTCAGAGAAGTCGCGTTACTAGATATTGGAATAAAAAAAACAACTATTTATGAAACCTAATTTCTGAGGCAGTAAATATTCTGGAGCTCAAAGTTAGCTAAAAGTGTCCAACTAACTTACCACTCGATATCACATCAACTTGCGAAAATTGACGCCTAGATTTATTCAGTAATTGTCGAAACTCTGTGCGACTGGTGTTATTACGTCCCTTCCGGTAGCGAAATTTGAAGGTCGTCTGGCGACATATGATAGTAGAAGTAGTTAGTGCTTTCTCTGGCATCGAACTTTTCAATAGTGAATGTAACTTTTTATAGATTTCTAAAACTGCTCCTTGGTTCAACTATTTACTGTACAGAACCGTTGAAATCAAGTATAATAGAGAATCCTTCTTATTTTGTCATGTAAGTGCACTTAAGTAGCAAATACATAAGAAAAGCTAAAAAGCAATATAAATATGGATTTAAACTGGAAAAAAAACACATGATCAAATTACATAGATGGTAGGACCAAGCTTCCTTATTGTTTCTGCATGAAAACGATTACAATATGAACGTTTCATAAGGGATTTACTTTAGATAAATTCCATTCTTAATATTTTGGTTTGACTTTACTTTATACCATTTGACATTAAAAATGTTATTAGGTCCACAAAGAAATGTAAATACTGTATGAAGCGCAATGTAGTTGTTTTTTGAGTCTATCTCAACTGCTCGAAAATCTTAAACATACATAACGAATCCGGAATAAATTCAAAGCATCTAATCCAAATAACCAACTTTTAGTTTCTTCTTGTTTAATAATTTATCGTGCCCTAAACAAGAGAGTTATCAACATACTGCAAAGCAGGTCCTTTGTAAGAACATCACTCTTGGACAAACCAGAATTGACATTAACTCTATGTCCCTACATAGGTAAAAGGATTAAAATGTATTCCAGCGCGGAATTTGAATTATTAATCCTCTGTAGAAAATGCAAACACATTTCATTCCCTTGTGAATAAATGGATCGTATATCTTCTAGATGGAGGAAATTACGAATGAACTTTATAAAGTTTAGGAGAAGATTTCAGCAGTATTAGTGAGCAAAAGTTTGTTTTAAATAGGAGGGAAATTTTTATTTATGTTGCGTTCGTTGTCACGGACATGGATACAGAGATTTAGTTTCGGAATAAATAATTTATGCGGATGCAAATGAAACGTTGCGAGGTGGAAATTCAATCGAGCATATATTACAACTGAAAGTTTCTTTGGTGCTTTGTTTTCGCAACATACATATTCAGCGAGTTTAACTGTGGATTTTACTTAGCAAATGAATTTCTTGTTGGAAAAAATAATAACATTTATAAGGCGTTGTGCATAAAAATCAGTACTTCTTTTAATAGTTTTCTTAAACTGAATTTACGCTTAGCAAATTATCGCACCTTCTTTAAACAAGGTCATAACTCAAAATAAGCAAAAATGGTAGCAAATTCAGTTTAAATGTATTTTACAGAATTCTTTGTGTATTAAAGTCATGCTTTCATTTGCGTTGATTTTAAAACTATTCGAGGCAGTTTAAGTAGCTGGAATCGAGTTATCAGGTAGTTTAATCATTACTGTGCAAAACTGTTCATGTATTTGAATAATATCTACTAAAGATTTAAACAGTCTAAAACGTTATATTTCGAACTATTTCAAATTGAAACAAAAACTAAATTTTAAAATAATGGTTAAAATTTTAACTATTTTAGAAATTGGTCCATTTTGAGATGTGGTCCAGTGCGGTCCATTTTTAGAAATGTGGTCCAGTTGCGCTGGATGCTCTAAGTGCCACGACAATCAAAATCGCACGTCACTGAAACCATAAAATTAGAAGGAATAGGGGAAGGGGGGAGGGGGGCAACTGATTGTACGATTTAACCGTAGATGCTGAAATCGGTTTAATTATCACTGAATTTTGTTTAAGCAAATAGTTTTTTTTTTTTTTGACTGGAGAAACTACCGACATTTTTTAGTTCAGAGTTTGCCTGATTTGTTCGCTTTTAAAGAAAGCAGGAGACGTTTAAAGAGCAAATAAGATAAGCTACATCCTAAAACAGTTTGATGCAATGTTCTGACTTTTGAAGCATTATTATGCGTAATTAATTTATTATATCTGTTTAATCAACCTTCGCAAAATAACGGGTTTTCCCCCATTGGTGGGGGATTATGGGTTATTAAATAGTATTATTAGTTATCACACAAGTATAATGGGGTTGCTTCCTTCAGCCAAAATACTACTTTCAGTCAGTAAAATTGAAAGAATATGCAAAAAAAAAAAAAAAAAAAAAACATGGGTCGAGAAAATACTTTCATTTTCCTAACATTTCATTTTTTATTAATTATTTTTAATTGTCCGATTTTGTTGAGAAGGCGTGGTCTTTATGACGTCCCAAGTGATGCACTTTGCCGGGCTACTTCACTGGCGCACTGAATTCGTACGCTTGCTGTCTACAGCGTTTCCAGCTATGACATTTAGAAGCGAATTAAATATTGCGCTCTACGCTTGCTATCAACCGGATTGTTTCCAGTACAGGTAAGCAAAGAAGCGCATTAAATATTGCGCTCAGCTCTAATAGCATCAGGGAATGGCATTTCATCACTTGTGATTTTATGTGCAGTTATTTTAAAAATGGTTAAATCCTATGATTTCAAGCATGCACTTCCAAAAAAAATATTTTCAAAATTTTGCAAACAACCCAATTTCATGTTTTATTCAGCTCATGCTTACTTCAACCTTTACATTTAACAGGAAATATTACCTGGAGTTTGATTGGGGAAATGTAGTTAGCACTTTGGATACATTGTTTTCATTTTCGGTCTAATCTATTTTCCTCTTTGCTTTTTATCTTTTTATTTTACTTATTTCATTGTCCAATTTCGAGAACTTGGATGAAAATACCACTATACCACTAAATAATTTATTTATTTGAACCCCACCAATCACCACCGTACCAACCCTTATGAGGGTTTAACGGATGTGGTGATTGGGAAGAACAGAACAGTTCACGAGCGACCAAGCCCTCGCTGGAACAATTTTTATTCATACATAAACACATACAAATGCATAAAACAATAAAACTTACAAAGTATACAAGTGAAAAAGAAGTTAGATGAAACTGATAGACTGTTAAGTGCAATAAAACAACTAATAAGTGTCGTAGTTTGCTTTAGTTGCGGCAAAGCTAACCTGGCAGCATTATGCTACGCATGTGCAAATAACATCATTTCGACGCAGTCAGGTTATGCTTGCATTAACTACAGAGATGCAAAATTGATAGGGAGAACGTAACTATATTTTAGATATCGCTTGTAGTAAAATTTACTTCATGTGATGATTATCAATTATTTCTTTAATTTTATAATTCCTATTGAAAGCATAGGAACAGTGTAAAATAAATATAAAGGAAAAAAAATCGTTTAAATCTACTGAGATATTTTTTTTAAGTATCAAAAATGCATGTACAGTTCTTATGTTTCGGTATACAAGATGAACATGACTTAAAAAAACCCTTTTTTTTTAATGTGAAAATAAACTGTAGCCACAAAAGTAATAATGAAAATAAATGACGAATTTTATTTCCTATTTATTATGTTCCTTTTAATTAAAGGATGGTAGCCAGAACTAACGTATTATTTAGATCCGTTGCTTACTACAGCCAAGTTTCAACATTATAGCTCCAAGTCCAATTGCCTTCAGAATTCCATCTTGTAAACTAATAAATTGATTTAGGCACAGTTTGAGCCAAATAAAAATACGAAAAATACAAAAACTGTTTTGCTTCTACTGAACCTTCTTTTAACACTAAAATAATGCATGAAAAAAAAGAAACAGAAATGACTCGAAATCTACTTTGCAAAGGAAAATTAAAAAATTCTTAATTTTGTAAACAATTTTATAAACGAATATGTTACATTGAGGCAAATGTAGGCGTACTAAACGAAAGTGTTCTGGAGTCCCATAAAAACTTTCATTTAAATTTAATATTTAAAAATAATGTTTAGGAGATTATAATTTCAGAAACATATTGATCAGGAATTATCTCAGGTCACTATAATATTTAAGTAAAGCAGAATTTGTCCCTAAAGTTAAGTGCGAACTGAGAAAAAATAAGTAATTAACTTCTAACGTGAATAAATGCAAGTAACTACAAAAATAATAAAATCAGTAGGTAATCAAAATAAACAGGATATTTTATGATGCCTTACTTTAAAAGTCTGAATGATACCCATAAGCAATCTATCATTGAGACTTTTTATTTACAATAGCAAATGTTACTCCACATGCTTGCTTCTTAACATTAGCTTCCGAATTTGATCTTGGAAACTAATAAATTTATTTAAGAATATTCAGAGCCAAACAAAAATACGCAAAATAGAAAACTCTTTTTCTGCTGCTAAACCTTCTTTTAACAGTAAAATAATGCATGGACAAACCGGAACTGACATTTAATTCATTTCCCCGTTTCCGTTGCGAAACAGGATTAAAATGCCAACCTACACAAACTCTGAATTATTAAACCTTTGAAGAAGTAAGAAACACCTTTTGCTCCGTTAAAAATTAATGGATCTTATATCTCACGGGGAGAGGGAATGTAAAGTGAGCCAAATCCAATAGCAGATGGTCGCAGCATTCCAACAGGCGACTGTTGGAGGAGATGAAATGAATCCTTGTCGAAGATCTTTTAAAAGTAAGCAAATATTATTTAGGAGAGTATTTTTCAAAGGATTATACGTGATTGTACGAAACAAGCTTTATGTGAGTTCGTTTAATGTATTTCGCTTTTACGTTTAAGAAAGTTAATAATGTGTTCTTGCAAGAAATCAATTTCTTGAGAACGAATGAGACTTTTTGAGAACAAAGTTAATTCATAGTTTTATTACTTTTGTGATTTTGGAAAAGTTAAAGAAAATAATTTTCAGTTTAACGATTAAACTCTACTGAAAAATAAACTGTTTTGTGTTATTATAATATCTTTAGACATATGTATAAAACACAGAATGGTAAAGTTTGCATTCGATAAATTTCTGGAATTTATACAAAGCATGCTTTCTATAAGCTAAGTTAATAAGATATATTCATCTTTTACATTTCAAGAATTTTAAAAGCGTGTTCATGCATAGTTCTTTACTAAGCAATTGATTTCATTCAGTATGGACACGAATGGAAGCATATTGATGACAAAGTAAATGCATAGTTTTATCGCTATTATAGTTTAGGTGAGTTTAAGTATTGTTTAGTTGCACGTTAAATATGTATGCATCTAACTGTTTCTGTCCTTTATAATGTTCCTCAATAGCGTATAACTAAAAGAATAGTTACATTTAGATTTGCTATATTTTTGGAATACATAACTAACAAGCTAATACAAAAAACACGGAGCAATTCTTCTTCGATTTCGTATTAAATATTTCGCTTTTACGTTTAGGAAAGTTAATACCGTGTTCATGTAAAAATCTTCGCAAATAAGTTGATTTCTCTCAGAAGAAGACCAAATTAAAACTTTTTTAGCATACAGTAAATATAAAGTTGTATTACATACAATATAACAGACAGCCCGGTTACCACATCCAGAGACTGCAGACCGCACCATGCTGCAGACACTCGCTGGTGTGATGAATTTGCTTATCTACATGTAAATGCATTGTTCAAATGTAAAAGCGATTTTCAGCCATCATATCTTGGTGGGCGATTTTCTAGTTATGAAGAAAAGCAAAAATGAATACAATATGGAAAGAAACAAAAGTGAAAAGCTTATTAAATTTTCATTTTATAAGAGATTTAAAAACAAAATGTATCAAGAGGGCTTTTTGTTTTTCCTTTTTTTTTTCATCTCTTCAACAACTTGTTTAAACGGTAATGATATAAAAATGTACTGGTTTATTTACATGAAGAAAAAACAAAGACCTAAAAGAACAAACATTTTGTTTAGAAAAAATATGTATTAAAATGTCAACGCAAAAAATAATTTTTTAAAAAATGAAAAAGTAATTTCAAACATTTGTGCAGGCATTAGACGTAACGCAAAAAAATTTACTTCATTTAACCCACTCACCAGTAAAATATGAGCTTCAGATATACATGTTTTAAAATGCTTCCAATCGATTATTCTTCACTTTTCCTGATGGCATTCATTATCTTAAAACAAGTGAGTCACTTGAAAGTGTCAGTTTGAAGGCTTTAGAAGCTGCTCAAGAAAAGCAGCTGTCAAAGTTACAATTCCTTCTGATTGTAATTTAGAGAGAAAATTCAGAGAAACGATTTAGAGACAAAATGTATCTGAAACAATTGATTATGACTGCAAGCAAATGTGAATATTTTGAAAAAAAAAATCTTCCTGATACAACTTTGGAAGAATTACTTAAGAGCGATTCTTTATTACTTGCATTTACTATTTCGATATATTAGCTCTTATTTTTCTTTAAAAAATTCAAGTTTTTTGGAAATTCAACAATTCTGAAAGTTTTATGCTGAATAAAACCTCTAAAAGTTTATTTAAATGAAATGTAAAAACGTAATTTAAATTAGAAACATTAAGAAAATAGTACCAAACGTTTCTGGCAATTGTTGCAATTCTAAATTTGTTTGAATTTTTAGAAGATAGGATTGATTAATGTGTATCACTTTAAATATAGTTGCAAACCATTAAACTTTGTTTTGTATTACGAAACTTTAACATAATTTGAAGACGTACCTTTTTTATAGCAAATTATAGTTAAATTAAGAGAAAAACATGTTTGTAACAACCATCATTAAAAATACATTATGGTTACATTTTTTCTCTTTGCTAATTGCGGTAATTTCCGTGGTCGAGTAGTCGTGCTTAACTGCGTGCCGTATAAGAGGTCGTGGGTTCGTTTCCCACCATTCCTATGGGTGTTATAACTTTCCTTTGAGTTGCAAACGTTTTTAATGCTATCCTGCCTGTCAATAAAAAATAGAAGTCTGGTCTCACAATGCAATGTCATCCTATCCGATTATACTGTTTGTAACTCCAGAAAAGTGAACAGCAAAAAAAAAAAAAAAATGCAACAGCTAAGCTATAAAACATCTGAAGAAATATACTAACAGCACATACTCTTCTTTTGATGTTTATTTTAATCAAATTGATTCCCTTTAAAAAAATTTACATTTCGAATTTTAAATCATTCAACAAATGCATCGCTGTTTTAAAGATTCCACAATAATCTTGCTTACGGTGAAACAGCACATTTGTAACAAGTTTGTCATGTTTATCACAGTTAAATAAAGTTTACCTACATTTTACTTTTCTTTCTGAATCAAAATAAAAAAAAATATATTTATAAACAACAGAAACGCTTTTTCAAAGAAGATAAACTTAGAATTTTTCATTTTATTTGTAGTTAAAACAGCCAAAAAATTAACAAAAACTGCAAAAAGGTAAAGCATTTAAAATTTCTACAATCAAAACCTTTCAATAAGTTTCAGTTTAACTTGAGAAATAAAATCATTAAATGTAAACTTAAAAAAATATCTAAAATAAAATAAGAAAGAAAGAAAATGGTATCTTTTAAAACGAAACTAAAGGTGATAACAAAGAAAATAAAGTGACTTTTTTCCTCTTTTAAAATAAAAAAGTCGAGAACTTGTAGAAGCAAATAGCATCGTTAATTGTCTAGCAATTTAGATGTTATTTGCTCAGTTTATCGCGACTTACGCAGAGTTGTTCAAAACAGCAGCACAACAATAAAATATTTAGATACTAGCTGTTTAAGTAACTGCACCTTTGGGAGATAATTTGCAATATGTCCTAATGGGTTTTGTTCAGGTCAAATAATGAAAACGACTTTTGTGTTAACAAAACCTTCTTAAAAGTCTAAGTAGGAGCAATTAAAGTTGCAGAAGTGTATGCTGTTATTCGTTCGTATATTTTAGACCAGTTTATTTTCTTCTCTTGACAATTTATTGTTTTTATATATATTTGTGGTTAGACTAACATTTACTGTGTTTGGGGAAAAAAGTATAACCTCACACTTTAAAAGATATATTTATGTCATTTTAAGTATGTTTTTGGGTTTGTGGTACTAAAACAAGTTAAGCATATATATTTAACTGGACTATTAATGAATTGTAGCTATTAATGAGTTTGGAGCAATACTTCAAGCACAGCAGTTCCAAACAATTAGGTTTTTGTTATTGTTCACTAAAAGAGCAAACCAACTGTTTGAATTAAGTAAATATTTTACCTTCTTTTTTAAGCTTTAAAATGTGTGCTTCTACTGTTTTCGTATTGTTTAGAGAATTTGTTCCTTACGTATTTTCAAAAGAGTTATTCTATTGCGGAGTTATTTCTTATTAGTTTTAAAAGACAGTTGATATTTTAAATTAGTTTTGTACCCTAAGAAAAATTACATGAAAAACACGTATTGTGAATTAAGATATACTAAAATTCAATGATGCTCATAAACAAGCAGAGATAATTTTTTTTAGAACAATTGATTTTTGACCTATTGTATTATTTAAAAAAGGAATGTAGCTACATAAAATCTTATAATAGAAGTATCTTTTGCTAAAACTTAAAAGTGTAATTACTGAATGGGTGAAATTAAAAAGATTATTACAACTAAAAGTCTAATTTTTAAGATTAGGATTTCTTTCTGAGAGGGCACAAAAGGCGCTACCTGAAACCTTGCATTTGCTTACAATAAAAGATTGGTACCGTTTGTATCATTGTCGAATTTGTTTTTAAATCTATGGTTCTACTGGAAAAATGATTAAATTAATCACAAAAGGTCAGTGATAATAATTAACACGTTTATAAAGGAAATGCAGCGAACACGCATAGAGTAGGGCGCAAGGATTACCAATAACACCCCAAACTTACGCGGTGGTTAAAACTCAACTTTCTGGGTTTCCATCTGCTAAGAAGTTGGACAGAAATTATAACTTCAATATGTGATATACGTCCTTGCATTGCGAGTTTTCTTGCCACGGGTTAAAAATATTTATAATGAGCCAGTTTGTTTTGGAGAATGTATAACAACCTTAATAAGTTCGTTTATAAAGAAATGCAATAAACCAAATTAAATCCAGAAAATGAAAGAAAACTATACCTGTTTTTCTTCCCTCCTATCGAAACCTCCCGGCCGTGGGGATTTTTACTTATTATACCTGTAAAGACCGCTTTTAAGTCAATGTTAAACAATCTCTAAGAGCGCTGTTTGTCACCAAGGTATGTTTAAATTTTTTTTTAAAATAATTAATTGTATATTTTACTCTTAGTCCCGTGAATAAGGTGCACAAGAGTTTTGCACTTTACGGAAAATGAAATGGTGTAGCAAAAATATACATTTTCACATGATATGGAAACGAACATAAAAGTGTAAAAATAGTTTTTAGAATTAATACCTTTAAGTAATGTTTTTGTTTCGCAACTTTAAACTACATCAGAATTAATGTATATTTTCAAACTGCTCCAATGTATGCAGCTAAAAAAATACGCTCAATACCCAAGTTTAAAGCAGATGCTTTTTTGCCTGTTCGATCCTATAACTGAGTTGTTCGTTATTTACTCTCTAATTGCAAAAAAGTCCTTTCATTTTTTTTTCTTTTTTTTGTACAGCAAAAATCATTACATTTTTTGAGTGTTCTGTTGTCTTGCATGTTGTAATATTCAACACTTTTTAACAAAAAGTACTCGGCATAAAATTGATCACAAAAATCTTTAAAATAAATGATCACTTAAAAGAGAATTTTCAGAATAGGAAAGACTAATGATGCGTTGAGTCTCAAATTATGCAAAATGTGTCTGATATCACTTCAGTTCTTTTATAAATTACTTGTAGCCGATAATAAAATTGTTTTCTCCAGACATTCTTTGAAGCTTTATGAATAAAGGAAAATTTGTTAAAAAAAAGTGATGGCTCTCCATAAATTTTTCATCCATGCTTGTTTTAATGAATATTTAACAAATCATTGAACAATACAGTTAGTTTCACTTTTTCAAAACGTCGTTCTTGATAGAAATCTGTTGCCTTTATTTTAAAAGTATTAACTTATTTCAATCGAACCATTTAACAGTTAAAATCCATGGCATACACTCTATAACAATACAAATTAGTTGTCATTAAGCAGTAATAGTCAAGCGAAATGTTATATAAGGGAAACTAGGGCAAAGTGAAAAGGTAAGATATTTACGTTGCTTTTAGCAGAGTATCATGTAATGTATATTTTACTACCAATCAGGTAATATTTTAACTATGAAGTTGAACATGTAGTCTATTCCAGTCAGGAAAAACCTGCCCTCGAAGATTAAAGCATATGATAATACAAGCAATTTTCAAAAATTGTTGCTCAAATTGTAATATTTTGTTGTAAGTCAATACTTTTATCATTTTTAAAAGTTATTAAATGATAAAATTGTTTTTATTATTTAAAATATTAATTGAGACCTTCTAATATTCTGTGCAGCATTTTTTCTAAAAGTTTATATTAAGCTTATTTGCATTTTAAATATTTTGTACAAATAGTCAAGATCATGTGGGGCAAAGTGGATGGGGCAAAGTGAAATAGTTTATTTTATTTACTTACTCAATCATTTACTACATCACTTACATAGTCATTTATTAATTAATTGATTTACATTCCTTCAATTAGTAATTCACGTATATATTCATTCACAAGCTTATTCTATTCTTCATTCACTATTTTACTCATTCATTTATTTTTCTTCATAAAGTAATTAATAAATTAATTATTAATTTGAGTGTTTCATTATATTTTCTTTATTCATTAAACCTTCTATTTACTGACTTATTTGATCAAAATATTTTTATAAACGAATAAAAAGTAGTTAATTAGAAAAATATTTTGTTTTCTGTTTGGGTCAAAAAAAAAGTGATTTTTTTTTTTTTCCATTTTTTCCGAAGGGGCAAAACCAAAAATAACACAGTTTAACCAGTTAAAACACAGTTTAAACGCAAGTTTTCTTATAAAATAGAATGTAATGTTTTTCGTATTGTAAATTTGAAAACAAATTTCCAATTCGTTCATTTTGAAAATGCTCCGTCAACTTTGCCCTACATTACCTTACATATGTGAAAACAACATTTACATATGAAAGTAATTACACAATGAAAGCAAAATTATCATTTATTACAACAAAATCGCAACTGAAAGAAAGTTTTGGTACTCAGTTGAGTCTCCTCTAGCATGAATGCACATAGCAAAATTCGCTAAGATTGAGGCATAACGGTACCTTCGGATGTTTTATGTCATCTCGTTCTAAATTTATTGTAAAGATCCTACAAATGTAAGAAAATACCTAGGGCAAACTTAACGTCCAACTCCAGATATTCTTGATTTGTGACAAATAAGAGGAATGAGCATTACAAAGCCGGTGATAATGTGAAAGAGAAAGTCCTCTGACACCCTTGCGATAGGTGACAGCACAGTGTCTAGTTAAAAAACGGCTCCAGAACACATAGGCTCCAGGGCTATAAGTGCCTGCACATTATTGATCATAAACTAACTGATTTTATACTTTTATGAACACTACTAATCTGAAATGAAACAATTAAATCACTTATTTTTCTATATTTAGCACTTTTTAATTATAGCACTGAGGTAAGTTCTATCATTCATAATACTAATCCCGTCAGCAGGGATTGCTTAAGTAGTTCCTTTTGGACATCAGCAACAATTTATTTCCTTTCAAAAAAAGCTTGTTCAACAAGCATTTTTTTCAGTTTTATTTTGGTTTCAATTTCAATTTTAGCAATAACATCATGTGAAAACATCTCATTTACATTACCATATTTTAAGCCCAAAATCCTTGTGGAAAAACCTAGAAGTTGCTGCTTTCCGAATTTCCCAATATACCGAAAATTTCCTGGTTAATTCCCGGAAACTCCTAAGTGCATTTACGTAGCTCAAAAACTAGATTTTCTGCATCATAACATATAAATATGTCTAAACTTTTGAAAGTCCAACACATTATGAAATACTAGAACTGGAGAACTGGTTTGGCGCGTCCATTTATTTCAAAACCTTTTCAGCTTTACTTTTTTGAATATTCTTGGATCAATATTCTCTCTCCCTCCCTCTCTCTCTCTCTCTCTCTCTCTCTCTCTCTCTCTATATATATATATATATATATATATATATATATATATATATATATATATATATATATATATATATATATATATATATATATATATACTTATGTCGTATGAAATGTCATTGTGTTAACATAGACATAAAAAATGTCTACAATAGTAGTACTAGGGTAAAAATATGGCATTTTAAAGATATTTCGAAACTCTGAGAATATCGGAATCCAATATAAGACATTTCAGTTGATAAAAAATACTACCACGACCATCATCAAATCTTTATACAGCACCTTTTTTCGAGGGTGAGGAGGGGGTGTCCTTATTGCCTTACGGCTGTTGACGAATCTAGCTGATTCCTATGTTTTTCCCAAGAATGGAGGGAAACAAAGATATCGAGTGTCCGATCGTCAGCTTCTAGAAGATCCTGCACCTGTGGCGGAAGCGCGTAAGGGTTTCGATGCAAGCATGACTATTGATTATTAGCGCGAGTTTCATCGATATAGCTACATTCAATACATTGAGCTGTCATTCAGTTCCTATATCCAGTTCGAAACTTCAGCGCAGATTGATACGAAATGGAATGTAGTAACGTTGGACTTTCGTGTATTTTGAAATGCTTCCATTAAATTTCATAGTTTGCCTAGGGTTCGCAAGAAAAAAAATCACAACGATTTTTCAGAAAGGAAAGGAGGTAAAAAGAGAGCTAGAGAGTTTATTAAAATATGTTTCAAGAATAATGTACTGGATGTCCAAAAATGATATCAGGTTTTAAGGGGTAAGGGGGTTTATGAAATTATGAATATATGGGGTATATGCATTAAAAAAAAAGAATGAAGAGTTGTTTTGGAAAAATAATCCCTCAAGATATATCTGGGAGTCCATTGTAGCTTGGGTTTATTTAAACCTTTTTGTTAAATCTGTACCTCAGAGCCAAACTAACTTAAGTCACATAATCGCTACTTTACAGCCAAGCGAAAAAACAGTCACTTGGACAATTGCATACAAAGAATTGGATTCACGCTCTTTTAACACTGGTATGTTATTGCAAATATATTTTTTTAAATTTTTTTAAGGATTATGTTTATATAACTCCATGCGGATTACTATTCTGCATACAATGCACTGTTAAACAGAAAATCACGTTTTTTGGATTTACCTTAGTCTGGCTTTCAGGTACATAAATGTACCATCATGTTTCTTTTTTTTTAAGACTATTACCCATTGCAAATATTGCGGATGTTCCTTAAGTATTTTAGCTTCATCTTTTCGTACTTCTCTATTGCTAGTAAAATCAATTCAATATGTAATTTTAAATATCGAATGGGACAATTAATAGAGAAATACGTTATAATTTTATTTTTAAAATTAAAAGACAAATATTTTTGCTTGTTTTAACTATAGTTGGTACAAACCTAACTTGGCAGCTTCTTAATGTTGCGATTGGGATTTGCAGCAACGCCGCAAAATTAGGTTTACTCTAAAAAATCGTAGTTAATTAGTTAAGTATTATGTAAATTATGTAATTCAATGAATATATTTTAAAGACACAAAAAATGAGAGTTTAACGTTATTAGAAAGTTGGGGATAAGACATTAAAATAAAATATCTGTACATTTTTAGCTATCACTATAAATAAACGATGTTCATACACAAATACAAATACTCACATTTGAATGCTCATGCACTAGATAAGTATGAATGTTATCATATTTTCTCTGCGTTACTTAATAACCGAATGAAAGGCTTAATGAAACAATAACCGTTTCCCCTGGTTATTTAGTTTAGAATCAAACTTTGTGCAAATTTATTGATATTTTGAAACGTGAATTTATAGACGAGATTTAAATGCCTACCACACTCGAAGATATATATGATATTACAAAATTGAAGAATGGAATAGTATTTCTGTGATCTGTGTATCGCAAAACTGCTTCTTAAAAATTCAAAACTTAAAAATGCTAATCTTAGTTTGTTACTTCGAAAAATTAGTGGAATTTGTGTCTGTAGTCACGTTTTTCTTTTTTTTCTTTTTTTTTTCATTTTTTACACTATTGATTCTTACCGAAACTGATTCTTACGTTCAAAAACGATTACGTTAGAGAAGAAATATTTTTTTTGTAATCCGTGACAGAATCATGACGTCTCACTGGAGTCGCACGATGTAACACATTTGTAACAGGTATTCTTTGACTTCATTGCAACTTCGCTGCATCAATTAGTTATTAGTTTTGTGACATTATGAATGCGTTGCTGGCGCGTCTTTTTTATGGCGTCATTATAACCAGTTGATGACTATACAGTGACGTTTCGTAAGCATGAAAAGCTGGTTGTTCTTAGATGACCTTCACATTCCGTCCACATAAGAGTCTATTGATTCTTACTGCGATCAGGGAGACTTCTGTGCACTCCATTGACTCGATGAATGTTAATTGACACAAATTATTGTTGTTAACCGTTTACTTACTGGATTTCAGTTATTCCATTCAATAAACTTATTTTCCCTTTACTGGATCAGTTTACTGGATCCATTTTTTTACAGTAGCTTTCAACCATGAGTTAGACGCATATTAGAGTGGAATTGTTGTTTATTATGAAACAATTATGAATAATTATCAGCAACAGTTGTCCAACTAGGAACAAATAACAGCTCGACGTTCTTTGCCTGATTCTTCAAACATAATTTTCGTTTTATATGTATGTAGTGGAGAAAAATATCAAAAATATACGTAGTTTGCTCAATTTATTATTGTATTTCACCCTTTGTTTACTGCTATGTAGTTTAAGAGCTTTTGTTTTATTGTGAAAGCATTTTTTATTCAACTCTAAATGCTTCAAAATTTGAAATCATATTTTTTATTGTTTGCAAAACATTAAAAAAGTATATTTTTATGAATATTTTCTTTTGTATTTGCAGACTTTTAAAACTATGACATGGAAATGAAAACTGACCTTTGCAGGAATAGAAAAGATTGATGAATTTAAAAATGGTATGTATATTTTTTATGCTAATGAACTTTATCTTGAACCTTGTTCTTTATAGAGCAAAAACATCAACGTTTTGGTATCCACAATCAAAAAAAAAAATTTTTTTTTAAAAATCTGCAACTTGTATACCTAATTTTTGACACTAATATATCTCACAAAAACTAGAAACTTTTCCTCTAAAAGGCAGTAGTCTCCTGAAATTAACTCGAAAATTTCTGAAGAATTCAGAATCCGTCCCAATAAGAGCCTATCACTTTTCCAGAATAAATCAGGAATTAGAAAACATAAACTATTGCTTACAGGAACAGCCCTGAACCATCCTTATTCCCCAAAAAAGCTCCCTAAAGCAGTTTTAGAAACGTAACCGAATCTAAGGCTAGATTGCGAACAAATACCAAACAAAACCACCGAATCTACATTAGCACGAGCCATTTAGAACTTTTCATTCATGCAACTTGAATTTTAAGTAATTTCAAAGTAGTTTAAGCAGTAAATTAACCTTTAAAAACACATTCCATTTCATAAATACAAAAAATTACCAACAGTTGGTAATTTGTACAAAACATCAAAAGCGCTTTTATTTATGTGCGGGTAGTTTTAAAGAAAAACCAATAAAAGCTTTAGTAGCTGGTTAAAGTTTTTTCAGGGGCTAAAATGAAGAAAAAAAGTGTCATGATGTAGACAATAGCCCCATCTAAGCAGGAGACGAGCAAAATATTTAAAAAAAAATTTTTTTTTTGAAACTGTATAAAAAGGATGTTTGTTTTGCCAGTTTATCAAAAAAAAATCTTTTTAAAACCTTGTTATTTTTGAAAAAAAAAAGTGTTCATTTATTGCAATCCTACCCTTTTATCTTCATTCTTTGCGATGTAGTTGCACTTCATTAGCGGGGACATTTAGCTGGGGGGTTAAAATATTTTTCCTTTAGCTCTGTTTCGGTTGTTGCTTTTTGACATTCCTAAGACAAGAGCTTTGGAATTTATTTCTCGTGCATTTATATCCTTTATATATATATATATATGCACCCTGTATATATATATATATATATATATATATATATATATATATATATATATATATATATATATATATATATATATATATATATATATATATATATATATATATATATATATATATATATAGGGTGTCAGAAAGGTCCTTGACACATGTCAAAAATTCATAGAAAACCAACAAATTGCCGTATTTAAAAGTTACTCTTAAATCGTTTTTGTGACATGGGAAAACGCAAAAAGGAGTGAAAATTACTAAACGAAGAATTACAAGCATAGCATATACTGACAACCTGGCTGCGAAATGCCTTTTCCTGCTTCTTTTTTCCCCTTTATTTTTTTTTTTCGATGTCATAAAAACTCTTGAAAAACTCTTGACCGAGGTGCTTAACGAAATGCTGCAATTTTTCTCTACTAGCTAATTCAAAAATGATTTCCATTGTACAGCTATAGGTATGAATGTCCTGAAAACAAATGATAAATGCAAGCGCGCGTGTCTGTATATGTGCGCTGATGCGTCCGTGTTCATTTGCTAAGCTTACATTAGCAATATTGGAATTAAAACTAATTGAGAATTGAGTCCTCGTTTTGCGTAAAATCAGAGATACATGTTTTTATCCGTTACCTATTGAAAACACAAAGCTATGTTTTAAAATCAAAACTAAACGGCGTACATAAGTACTTTCTAAACAAGAATAAAAATAAAAAAACGTTCAGTAGGTCATTTTGCACATTTCGTCCAACCGTGGTCATTTACTTGTGTGTGTGTGTGTGTGTGTGTGTGTGTATGTGTTAAAAATGTAAGATTTATATATTGAAAGGAACAACTAAAGATATCTAAAGTTGTTTAAAATCTACAAGTAATTAACATATTTTTTTTCAACAACAATACAACATATACTTGTTGATTGTGTGTATGTATTAAAATTATATTAAACAGGGTATTCCGTTTTAAACTGCAAGACCTTTATTTTCGCAATCGTTAGTCCTAGATGTATACTTCCAATTGCAAAAATGTTCAAAATCAGATGCAGAGTTCAGTTATTGAAAGTTCGAAGCAAAAATTAAAATTGAGTCAAAAAATACAAAATACATTTTATACTCGCTCTAGGTCCCCTAACTAATATTTAGAGAAATAATCTCCATTAAAAAATATTACTGACACAAAAAACTTGTCATTTGTGCGACCAAAACTCAAGGAGATATCCCAGTTCAAAATTTTAAGGGACCATACAGAAGATGACATTGGTGAGATTGGTTACTTGATATTTTCCCAACTTGTTCAACACCCTGCTTAGCTAATATCTTTGCAACCTCTTTTGAACTGTTAGGAGTTTTGTTAAATCCATTTTGAAAATTTTTGTTCTGCGCAAGATTGTACTTGCTCACTAAAATATCAAAGAACTAATTGACCATTTTATTACTGAAATCAGAATCTTAAGTCTCAAACTACCAGAGTGTTGTACTAACATACTTTTTGTCTTAATTAAATCTGTGGGACATGTTATTTTTCTTAGCCTCTTGAAAAGCCAGTTCCTAAAATTTTTAGGGAGTAATTCAAAAAATGTCTTCTAAAGTTTTAAAATATGATTCACTAATTATATTCCTCTTTCCGAAGGCTTAAGTGACTAAGGTAACAACAAATCGGTTTTTTTCCACGCGACTGTTTAAAGTTGCTTTCAGGACTCTATATTATCGGCAGACTTTGTTAAGGTCCATGCCACCATTTCTGTAAGCTATTTTAGCACTTTACATGCTCTCACTTGTCCACTGGCCATATTTTACTGATCTTCGCATTTTTTCCGAAACAGCAAAAGTATTTAAAACAGTTTTACTATTTTTAAAGTTTTAAATTAATTTTATTAAAAAAATAAAGTAAAATTAAAATAAAAAGTTTAAAAAAAAATCATGAATTGCTAGAAAACTTTTTTTTATTATTATCATATTTATTTTAAAACAATAGAGCAATTTTTAGAGGTAACTGAGCTGAAGTTACAACATTATTTGTGATTTTCCAAGAATGAACCACCTTGTCAGGTGGTCCATTCGTGAAAACACATAGCCGTCCAATGATAGCAACTGCTTCATTTTGAATATTGTTTATAGGTCTTACTGCTGTGACGAATCGTGATAAAACATGAAGCATGCGGAATTGTACTTGATTTTTTTTTTTTTTTTAAATCAATGTTCATGTTTAATTGATCAGTGATATCCAAAGCTTGTTATAACTTAATGAAAATCTCAATAATGAGTAAAATAATGGTAGAAATCTTATCTGACCGATTAACAATATGATGAAGTAATTTTAATTTCTTAACGAGTCTACAGTATACTGTTTTCAGACAAAGGAAGTACTTGAACTGATTACGCGTCTGCATAAACTCTGGTATGGGAAATATTTTCGCGGTCTAGTCATGGAAGCGGTTCGTTGACAGCAACCTTTCCCTGCTATATGAAACTATATTAAAATTTATTTTCAAGGCAACAACTAAAAATAGATTATGATGTTCAACATCAAGTGTTTAACAAGTATTCTTTTTTCTACAAACTATAACGTACACTGTTTGATCACTGATGAGATTAAAAGTGGCACACCCGGTGTACAGGAGGAAACTGGCATTATTATTATATTATATATTGCATTAATATTATATTTATATAGATATTATATTAGAGTGTAATGTTGCGGTTTAGTTTGTGGTTAAGAAGTGTGTTAGCTTCTAAATGAAGAAGAATCACAGTGAAATAAACGAAACAAGTGCGTTCATTTGTCTCCTTATTTTGATAGGTTCGTCCTGACTGACCCGTTTTACAATTCTGTGAAATACACAGTCCAACTCTAATTTCTTATACAGTAGAACCTCCATTAAGTGACACCTCCGAATAAGGGACATCTCTATTTAAGGGACTTTTTCCTGGTCCCAGTCCCTTTGAATAGGGACTTCCATGTATTTACCTCTAATTAAGGGACACTGTTTAAGGGTCAGTCATAATAAAATGCAAGAAATAATGTATAAGCACATAATAAAGAGTGAATTTACTGGAATTCAAGTTTTACTTTTCCTAAAAAAATTAACAGAGGTAAGTTTGACATAAACATATGTGAAAGAAACAAGTAACGTATTGTAAAAAAACTTGCTGAAATGAAGATGCATAATTTGCCCTCTTAACAATTTATTCAAATAGGTTGAGGACCGACGAAGAGTGCACAGCAACTAATTAGCTTTGTATATAAAACTTTAAAAAATTTGAACATTAATTGTAATTTACATAGTATTACATTGTAAATTACATAACATAAAGCAAATCCATGTAATGAATTACTTCAAAATTCTTTCTGTATGCTACAAAACTTTGCCATTGCATTTTTTTATTAAATTTCAATTAATAAAATCATATAAACTTAGAAACTTGAATAATCATGAATTTTATTTAACATAATGATACATTTTCAGCATTTAATCTTAAGTGTTAATAGTTAATGTTTATTGTGATATTATACTACTAAGTACACAGCATGCATTAATTCATCCACTTCCGAATAAGGGACATCTCTATTTAAGGGACAAAATGTTTGGTCCCCTTAGTATCCCTTATTGAGCGGTTCTACTGTACTTTAAAAAAATCTAGCATTTTTTCAATGTTTTCACCATTTACCATTGAAGTCTCAACTACATTCGTCGTATTTCGTAAACTAAAATATCATTTACCTTAAATCAACGCTGAACAAAACTCTACCATTGTGACACAAGAAAAATGACATCGTAATAAATTTCATACAAAAACCATGATGTTTTCAGTCCAGAACTGTCTGAGGAAAACAAGTGCACCTGCGTCAAAAAAACTTTTTTCGCTTTGAAAATTTCTTCTCGGATAAGCCCTAACAATGTGATCCACATGTGTAACGTTGTAAATCTTCGAGACTGGGAGAAGAGTTTTTAACTCGGCCTTACACTCCCTTTCTGTTTTCAGGCTATTCTCAGTTCACTTCGTTCTTCTTTTCTTCTTTTTGTGCTGAAGCTCTCCCATCACGTAGTTTTCAACTTAAAAGAAGCTGCAGATGGGAATATAGATTTATAATCAAAGTTACTTTTTTATGTCCTCTTTGTTTTCTTTGCCATGTCCTCGTAGTTTTGCAATTATTTTTCCTTTCTTTCATTTCGTGTCATATCATCCTTTCACTAGTATCGCAACTCTTGAAGTTCAAAGTAAACAGAGAAAAGGCACTAAAATGAGGAGGTACAGTTTTTATTTACTTTTCATTTACACTAAAGAATATACCCTTTAAAAATGCTTTCTCTCTTTTTTTTTAAATTTTATTTTTCTTTATAAGAACGAAACCTATTAACTTATTTTTGTAAAATATACTTTAAAAAGAAAGAAGCAAAGCAGGAAACCTAAGATTTGATATTTGTTGTCGAACTACTTTTCATAGGTTTTTGGTTTTCCCCCAGTTTCGCCGACAGTGAAAATTCCCCCCCCCCCTTTAAATATTTAAAGACATGATTGAAACTGAAAAACTGAGCGGAAGGAAATATCATATCTGCGAAACTGGGGGACACCCTTTTTTTTAATAAAATTAGTGTTAGTTAAAAATTAAGAGATTTATTCGAACACCTACCAGATATATGCTCGGTTTATATCCATAACTTCGTAAACAACTTTTTATGCTACCATTTTTTTTTTTCGCTTTCAGCTTCAATGAGATGACATTTACCTCCAGCTCGGTTAATCACTATTCCTGACTGGGGAGTTCTAATAAGAACGAAACTGCTGTCTCAGGAGGTGAAAACTGATTTGTCTGGTATATGGCATTTAAATGTAGTTGAAATATTTTTATTTTCATATGTTACTAAGAAACTCAGTTGTGTTTATTTGAAGGTCACGCGCTTCATTAGAAGGAGAAAAAACTGCTTAAAATCAAAGTTAAATAATAAGTTTAATAATAAAGAGAAGAGAAAACAATGTTTATGAAAGATCTTTTAAAAATAATCGTAGTTAGGATTACTACTTTTTAGAGTATCTTTGCACACTCTTCCATTTACCATAATAAAAGTTAAAAAAAAACTTTTCTTTATTTACCCTATTTTTGTATCACAAAAAATATTTCCGCAGGAAAAAATAAATAGTCCATATAGACACAAATGTGTGCAAATGGGAATGTGCATATTAAATGATTCAAACTGTGTTTATGGAAAATCATTCTTAACATTTTAAAAGTTAAATTTTTAAATTTTGCATTTTTGGAGTTAAACTTTTTTAAATTTATTTAATTTAACATCAAAAACTAAACATGTATTTATCTTTTATGTTTACATAAAAAAGATGATTTTTTTTGTGGAAAAGTAATCATTTGTTATCATCACATTTTTAGTTGAAAAAAGAAACAAAGTTTAAAAAAAACCAATAAACAACTAAACATGAATTTATTCCCACTTTATTTCAAATATCAAAGCTTTCTGTTCCGGATTAAGCTATTTTACAGTGCTTAAAACAATGTTTGAGCTCTTTGAAACTAATGCCATGAAATTCAGCCCATTAATTTATGCATTTTAAATGATGGCTTTAAGAGAATCTGAACCGGAATCAATGATTATGTTATACATAGGGCAAACTTAATTATGCAATAATTAGGCTGAGTTTATCGAGCATAACTTGGCAAACTTTGAATTTCATGTTCGTTGTGTTTCAAACATGGATTAATCTCATATCAATACGTTTACTACCTTTTAGTACCATTAAAGACTAAACACGGTCATAACACCGGATTATTCTGTAAACATAAATGTTAAAATGTTATTTGCTAAATGCAGTTAATAATTAGACTACTGTGGAACGGTAAAGCTCAACATCTGCAAACATTTTAATTTTTCTTTTGCGTATTTGTCATCTATTGTATACTTTAGATTTATTGTATATGCATGCTTATTTGATTTATGCTGGAAGTAAAACGCAAAAAACCCCCGTCATATTCCAACACTTCATTCGTTTTAGTGGGAAATCAAAAATTCAAAACGCATATATTTTTATATCTCAACTACACGCTTCTGCAGTTACTGCGCTTTACTTTTCCATGGTAGTGTGATAATGTAACTTAATTTTAAACATATATTTTCAAAATACTTGACGTTTCGGTAATTCCTAAAACTTTAGTAATATTATAATATTTTATTCAATACTAGTGGTATCCGCAAGGCTTTGCCCGTAATAGAAAATTGAAAGGTCTTTTGGTCCGCCTGTATATTTACAAATAATGTAGGGTGAATTTTCTCGCCAATTGGCTTGTGCTCATGTTACGGTTCCACGTTATGATAATTTCGTAATTTACTCGTCCATCTTATGATAATTTTGTTCTTAAAATTGAAATAGAAAAAGAACCACATCGAATTTTCGAAAAATCGCTTCGAGGTGTCTACCCCCATGCTACAAACTAACTTTGTGCCAAATTTCATGAAAATCGGCCGAACTATCTAGGTGCTATGCGCGTCACAGAGATCTTAACAGACAGACATCGGACAGAGAGAGATCCTGACAAACATAGAGAGATCCGGACAGAGAGACTTTCAGCTTTATTATTAGTAAAGATGAAGCAAAATGTCAATATTCTTGTCGTATGAATATGCATAATCTGAAAGATTCCTTTAATATTTTTTGACCTAAAATATGTGTGACAAAATTAAAATCCTAGTGCAGCTCACATCAAAAAGTTCCTTTATCAAGTGTGTCTTAATCAAGGGACGAAACTGGGTGTCAAAACTAGGTGTTAATGACTATCCACCAACAGAGCTGATATATGAAGAAACTAATACCAGCTCTTAGTAAAAGCCCTTGGTCTGTAAATGACACGAAAGCAATATACTGACCCATTAGAAAGCAAATATATTTTTTTCTAAAATAAATATAAAAACTCTTAACTGCTTTTTTTTTCTTGACAAACTTTTCAGTTAGCTTCTGAAAGAAAGTAAAAACTAGGGGGGGAATGAAGAGTTTCGCAGAAAATACTTTGAGATAAAGGCCCCCCCCCCTTACCCAATTTTCCTGAACCTTCTAAGCTAAACCTGTGGCATCTGAAAACCATTCACACAGTTTTTTTTTTTGCTTAAAGGAATAAAACGTAAAAAGAAATCAATACAGTAATTTAACAACATAAATGTTTTTAACAAAAATAACAAAATGATTGTCTATAACTTGTAAAAAATACATGGATGCTACTTTTAGCCAGACGTTCATTTTCCAGTACCGGCTGACTAGTGGGAAATAAATAAATCTTCATTCGTTACCAATTATATGAGAAATATAAATTTACTTTTCTCCTTGTCGTTCTCAAGAACACTTTAACGACACCCTGCATTTTAATATCTGTGTAAGTAAGAATGTTAGTGTAATATGCATTATATGAAATAACTTTCCTTATGCTAAAATAAAATAAACATAAAAATTGTTGAATTTTCCTTTTCGACATAACAGTCATACAAACAAATTAATTAAAATTCGTTTAGAAAATGTAACTTACTTACACTTTATCTTAATGATAGTACATTTGTTTCAAGCATTGGTTTACCAAATCTGGTTAACTACTAAACTATTTTACTTTATGTTTTGACTAATAAAAGTGCACATGACTTAAAATTTTCATACGAGAATTAATCTCGCCATATCTGATGGTATTCATATTGAATTAGAAAAGTTTAATATTAGTTTCGCATTAAAATTTTAAGGTATCGGGGACACATTAATTTTTGTAACCAACATAAGTCCTTAAAAAATAATATTGTTTTGACTTTAAATTAAAGCAAAAGCGACTACAGACAAATGTAAGCTTCCATTATATATTATGTAAAGCATGGCTAAAGAATTGCTTAATATGCAAGGTCTTTCAGGGTATATATAATTTCATGAAACTCAAGGAGAATAATTTGGTTTTATGATTTTAGTGATTCCCTAACATTAAGGAAATAAACAGAGTTAAAACGCTACATGTAGTTTCTATAAAACTTTCTTAAAATGATGAGTCGAATGGGTAACCGTGAGGAGACGTCGTATTTTTATTGTTTTAAACAGCGTCGGAATTTTTCGACCGATCGTCAAACATACCAAATAGTGCTCTCTTAATAATGATGTTATTACATTGCCTTCCTCACAAAACTCGTTGGCTCTTAATGAGCTCCACGTTGTCGTTAGAGGGATGAGTGCACGCATTTTCGGTTAATGACTTTCTTTGATGCTACTGATAAAGATGATGTAGAAACGATAGTCGTATAAAATGATTTGTCCCTTTTACATACTTGTTTCAGGTAATAATTGAAGTATTCAGAAACGGTAAGATTTAACCATTTCTTTCTTTCGATTTTTAAATTGGCTTTGACTATGAGAATGCTTCTCATTGAAATGTCTATTCATTGAAACTTATTTCTGTTTTTAGAGGAAATAATCTAATGGTGAAATATACAGGGTGTATCAGTGCAGCGTTTACAGGCTTTCAGGGTAGTTAGAGTACAACTAGACGATTCGAAATCACATAGCATTGCATGGTCGGAAACGCTTTCCTCAAGCAAGAGTGACGACACAAAGCACAAGAAAGACAAGGCACGAATAGGAGATGAAAACATGTTTACTATTTTTAATACAGTAAAAATACTGTTTTGTCTTCGCACATGATAGATGTTGTTACGTAAACCGAAGCATCATATGACGATGCATGCGCACACGCAGTTTTTGTTGTACCGGGAAGTCCGGAGCACGTCCGGTATTTACGCTGAATTTTAGATATTAAATGCGCCGGAGATATGAGATCAGCATCACGGCCCGGGGGAGGGGGGGTCGTAATTTCGAACACATACTTTAATGACGATCGTTGACTGATCTTTTTCACTGTACTAAGGATAATAAACATGTTTTCTTCTCCTATTCGTGTCCTGTCTTTTTTGTGATTTGTGTCATTACTACCGCGCCAGGAAAGCGTTTCCGACCATGCATTCCTAGGCGAATAACCATCGTCTAGATGTACTCTATCAGCCCTGAAAGTCTGTAAACGCCGTAATGATACACCCTGTATATATTTTTATCTTCATGTAGACAAATGTGTGTGTGTATCTGGTCAAGTCCATACTTACTAAGCGCTTTTGTTGACAATTTCACTTCTCTTTCTATTAGCTCTGAGCAGTTGCGTAGATATATTTGAAAAACGAGTTCTCAATTTTATCCTTCTTCTCAAAAAATTTCCTTATATGTGAGTTGAAACTACAGCCACACTAACATTTTATTTTAATTGAAAGTCTTGTTTTGCTTAAAAACAATAGATTTTGGCGAGTCTTGAAAGTCAATTAGGATTGAAGCTGCAAGTGTTTTTATTCAGAGTGTTATGGGGTCTTCTTAGCTCGAATGCAATTCAACGTTTTAATTCAAACTAGAATAAACTCCCGATCATCGCGGTCGGACCATCCGCTGGTCTTTTCACAATTTATTTTTCTTCACGGTCAGTAAATGTTTCATATATATATATATATATATATATATATATATATATATATATATATATATATATATATATATATATATATATATATATATATATATATATATATATATATATATATATATATATATATATATATATATAAAGATTGCATTCAATGTTAGTAGATGCAATGTAGCCATGTTTTAAGCTCTACGTATGTGTGAGTATTATTCATATTTTTATTTCACGGAGTTTATTTAAAAATGTATTTTTTTACAAAAATATGATATTTCTCTCTTCTTTCCTGATTTTCAGGGTCAAAGGGGAGCGGCTAGGTTTTTTTTTTTTAATTTTAGATAGCGTAACTTTTGGACGCTATCCAAAACTGAATTTTGAAAAAAAAAATAAAAATCGGCTTATTTATTATCCGCGTTTTCCGTGCCACCCTATTCCGCGGATAATTAAGAGTTTACTGTATATTCTAACTGTGTTGTCCAGCATTTCACGGTCTAACAATCATGTTTAAATAAAAGAAAAAGTAGAAAAAAATTTCCCGTCAACATGTATAAAGGATCCCCTTTATGACTCATGATGTAAAATTCGAGCTCCTCGGATTTTTTTTTATTTATCCCCTCCCCCCTCCAGACTAACTCTTGAACATCAAAGAATATCTGTGTTAAATTGGTAAGGGTCTTACTCCATTCATCCTTACATATGTAACTTTGCAGTCTGCTTGGTTTTTTTTATCTCGGTTCAAGTAGGTCTAGGAGGATGTACATGAGATAAAACCGGTTCAACCCCACTATGTTTTCTCAAGTAAACATGGCCTGAGAACTTTCAAACCATGATATCTTTATTTTGTAAAATATATAAATTAATAGTTACAGTCGTAACTTTATGTGTAAAGATTTCTTGTGAAAACTTCGTTGATATATACGAGAGTAAATATCGTAAGGAATAGATTTACAGTACAATTATTTTTAAAAACAATTAGCTAAAAACAGGAGAGTTAAGCAAAATAAGCAGTAGGCATTTACCAAATTTTGCTAGACAGTGAAAACGCAACATTACAAACAAGCAAAAAAAAAATCCACATGAAAATGATCTACCAATCCTTTTCTATTACATTCCTTCTTCCTCCAATACCGATTTGTGCCTGTTCCAAATCGCCCCAAGGGAGAGGTCGTGGCAGCAGGGGGCGGAAAGCCATTTCTTAAGGATTGTGATGCGATTCCGTCCCCGGCTTAGGGCATTTGGGAAGAGCAATTTCAGTACTTTTATATCTTATCCTTCCTTTCAAATACTTCGGGAAAGTGTGACGTCATTGACTCTAATCTGCATCAAAGAAAGGACTTATCAGACCTCTGACTTCCAAATCTTTAATCATCAGAGGTAATCCTCTGAAGAAAGAACTATTTTGAAGAAAATTATCTACCTCTAGTCCGCACATAGCTGCTTAAAATACTATCGTTCCAAAATAAATGTATTGTTGTTGCCATAACAATGTCGTATGTTGCTATTGAAATAAAACTATTGACTTGTACTTATTCATAGCAATTTTTAGTAATTTTTATCTTATACGATACATTGGCCTACATACGCCAGGTATACCGTAAACTTTACTTGATAGAAGGGAAAACAAAAACTGAACTACCTCTACGATACATAGTTTTCGAGAAAAAAGCAAGACAAAAGAAAGTTGCAATATATATATACATGACAATATAAGACAACAAAATCAACCGACAAAATGGCCAATTTTAAGTAAAAATGTATCGTTAAGCTAAACTTATTTTATGTAAAAAACAAATCACGTAAATAAACAAAAAAAAAAAAAAAAAAAAAACCTGGGGAATGTGAAGCAAAAAAAATTAACATGATTTTTACTATCATCATGTAAATTGTCAACCATTAACTGAGCCCTACTAATGTTCGGTGCCTTATTTATTTATTTAAAATTAAGCTAATTTTTATTTCAAATATTTCATACAATTGAAGCAGTGAGATGCAAACGGTCGTAAGTGCACACTTTCAAATTTTAAGTAAAACGTGTTTAAAGTTTAGGTCCTATGTTTATAGAAATGTTTTTCCCTGGTCATGCTGCAAGGCAGCACTTATAACGGCTACTTGTTGTATTTCTTGTCCCCAAACAGATGAGAGGCTCTCCCATCCTTTGAACTGGCTACCTCCAAATTTTTAGATTTGATTTATCACTGCTTTACTTAGTGAAGTGCATGTGTTTAAAAATTAATAGGGCAAAGTGAAACACTTCCAAATCACTTGTAGTTTCATTTATTAATTTATTTACATTAATTCTTTTCTTTGTTCATGTGTTCACCTATTTTCACGTTGATTCTCATCTGTAACATATTGATTTTTTATTTATTTATTTGTTTATTGCTTTATAATCAATTATTTCTTCATTTATGATTTTGTTTATTCAGCTATTTGATCAAGAATTTTTTTTGTTGTCAAATAGAGACTATGTTTTTTAGAAAACTGCTTATTTTTCACTTTGCCCAATTAAAAAAAAGTGAAAATTCTCCCCCCTTTTTAAAAGTTTCAAATTTACTGCTAGAACTCGAAAATAATGCTTTAATGCAAGTTCCTGTACCGTAATTTTCAAAACAAATTTCTAATTTGATAATTAAAAAGAAAGAAAAAACAAAACAGATTTTTTAGCTATTTTACTTTCCCAAAATGTCTCGCACCCCCTAATTATATTACAATTTTAAAACACAGCACACTGAAAAGATAATACAAATGAATTAAAGATGTACACAAGTATATACACTACGAATAAACTTACCTTTCAATGGAAATAAAACATTAAAGTTCAGACATTAAACAAAAAAGTATGTGTGTGTGTGCTTGTGTGTATCATTATAGTTTTATAGTACATTTTCACATCTTTCACTTTTCACCATTCATTTTACTAAGTAACGTATGTTTAGTTTTCAATGCAAATTTGTGAATCAAAGGTACTAAAGAGATGATAATTACTAGAAAAATATTAAAAATGAGGTCTAGATCCCGTTTACGTTTATCATTTTGTAAAAATCTCCAATGAGACTTTTGAAGTAGGGGAAACCCGGCTAAAGTGGATACCCCGGGCAAAGCGAATTTTGCCTATAACTCCCAAATAGTTAGTTGGTCGGCAGCCGCGTTGTCATAGCCACGGTCGCCTGTTGCCGCTCCGTGTGCGGCAAACACGTCGGGACAAGTTCACCTAATACAACGCCAGTGAGCGAACAAAGTATGTTCTGGAGAAAAAAATATTAGTTTACAGAGGTTAGTGTTTCCTTTATAACTTTAATAATATTTATGACATGTTCTTTGTTATGAGTAGGATTTTATGTACGATTATGTAGCTTTCAACTATCCGTAGATGACGAGTTTAGATGCTCTGATTTTCTAGTAATTTTTAGTAATCTCAAAAACGTACCTGAAGGGCAAAGCGGATTGGGCAAAGTGAATACCATATTCACTTTGCCCGGTCTTGACAAGTCACTTCATTCGAACCTGAAAGTCCTTCAAGATTAAGATCTCAAGACAATATTACCATTGAAGACCGTCCTTATACTCCCATTAGTCCATGGAGTTTGTGACAAAAATACCCAAAACATTTCACTTCCGGATACCAGTCTGAAATTTTGCACAATGCTTATGTACATATCTAAGAACAAAAATCCGCCCGGAGGCATTTGATCAGATGTCATGAACCCCTTGTGATGACGTCATCAAAATGGCCGCCTTTTTAAGAAAAGGACGTTCGTTTAACGGCTTAGAACTCTATTATGGATCTTAATATTGTGATATTAAAGTATATCATTCAAAAGCTCTTTAAAAGAGCTGTTTAATAGTGATTGAATTTTTTTCCTATCGCATATAGTTTAAGAGTTATTACAGTTAATGTCATCAAAATGGCTGCCTGGAAAGGTAAGTACGTACGTTTAACTGCTTAGAACTACATTACAGATCTTTATATTGTAGTATTAATGTGTATCATCTGAAAGAACTTTAAAAGAGCTATTTAACAGAGGCTAATTTTTCTTCCGAAGACAAGTAATTTTAGGGTTATTAAAATTTTCGTCATCAAAATGGCTGTCGTGAAAAGGTGAAAAGTTTCGTTTAACTGCTCAAAACGCCATTAGAAATCATTCTTCCTTAAAAAAAAGGTGCACTAAATAAAAGCTCTAAAATAAAATAGAAACATATGCATTTGTCCCCCCCCCCCTTAGTAAATAGCTTTAAAAATTTCACTGCAATAACGTAACAACATGGAGCGGGAAGGGGGGGGAGTCTCATTAAACTGTTCCAACTGTTTCGCCGCATTTAACCCGCTGTGAAACTTTAAATTAAAAATTCCTTACCGGATTAAATACATATATATTGTCCTATAATAATTCACTTCTCTTGCAAGTGCTAAAGACTGCCGTCTAGCGGCAAGAATCAGAACGACTACTCAATTTTTTTCCGCCAACAAAATGCTGTAACTTTGTATTGCAGTCCGCCTAACTCGTTTCTTCCCAGTTCTGCTGTTCTAAGCAATAATTAATTCCATAGTGATATTTTTATTATTCAGATATACTTTTCAATAACTGAATATTTGACTGGTTAATGCTATAGCAAATAATATCAAATAAAGGTGAGTCATATAATTCTATTACGGCTTGAAATAGATAACTTCGATTGTTCGTTCCATCTAGCATTAAATTTATTATATAGCTTGTATTCATTCCTTTACGTCATTTTCAATAAGCAAAACGTAATATTTTTTAGAATAAAATTTTCTTCTTCATTTGTTCCATGTAACCTCAAAATACTAACATAGCTTGCAATCATTTTTTTAATGTGCTTTTGAAAAAGTAAAATATTTAATGAATTAAGTATTTGTAATCTAAGTCCTACCTACGTGCTCTGCTAAAATCTATTCAATGGGCTATGCCGAATGAGTATGGCGAAAATAAAAAGTTGGTCATGTTAGGTGGTATCCACATAGAAATGGCTGTTCCATGTGCAATAGGTACATGGCTTGAAGGAAGTGGATGAACTGAACTCCTAGTAGAAACTCAAGTAACAACATCGGGAAGAGCAGAAGGAACACTGAAAGTTTCGCATGTGAAGAGAAATCGATACGCTGACGATTTTGCAGTAACCACTCTCCAAGTTCTGTTAGAGAAAGCGTATCAAAATCGAAAAGTTATAGACCAATCTTTTACAGACTGGGTTAAGCGAAGATCAGAAGAATCACCTCAGTTTAAGTACTGGAAGATCACCATGGAGCTAGAATGTATGCTTTCAAATCTGGTGCGCACTATTCGTCAAGGAAATTTCTCAGGTTTTAATGTGACTCTTGAGAACAAACGTGCATATATGTTTGCTCTTGATCATACAAATTATGCCCGATGGCCTTCAGTATTTCTGTTCAATTGGAAGCAGTTACCAGAAATGCATCCAGCTATTTTCCAGGAGTTTTCTAGGGGAGATATATCTGGCTCCAAAACTGAGAGAAAATTTTCCAGGTTGGCACACGACCATTTGCATGAGCAAATCAACAAATTAATTGAAAAATCATCAACTAATCTATCCCGTTTAAGTCATATGAGGCTTTATTAATACAGTGGATCGTTGCTGGACCGGAAGTTGTGCGCATGATTGGGGAGTTTGAAGAAAATCAGAGCCTGAAATTGACGTCACTACTGAAAAGCTAGATACTAGATACATGAAGGTACTAGAAGCTTTTGTATTCGATATGAAACTCATGTTTCCAGCTTAGTTGAAACAATTGAAGAACTCGGGAATCTTTTCGAAGATGACGATTTAACTGCAGTAAACAGCAACAAAAATTTTCTCTCGGAAGAAAGTGCCATTTCTGTGATGTCAGCGCAAGCCAATTCAATACATTTGTAGAAGATCGCTTAGTGTTAAGAAAACTGTCCATACATGACGTTATTAAAAGAAACAATCTCCTCTTAATGAGCAGCAAAAAAAGAAAATCTGTTAAGTCCAAAGACAAGCAAAACATTGTTGATTTGAGGAGGGAAGCACTCTTTTTGCTAAGCTATATGTTGCCGGCCAAGCAACTCAAATGGATGCAAAAGAATTCTTTCCCATGAAAACAGCTCGTGTCCACCTTCTATATCCAACCTTGGCAAATTTAGGACACCAAGAAAAAAGTCCGACGTAGTTTCTTGTATCATCCTATCTACTGTACTGGTTTTGACGGCTATTCCGGAACCAAAGTGTTCATTGATGGGGCTGCACTGATTCACATGCCTTTTCCTCAGTCTACTCCAATTGTCCAACAATATTGCGATCAGATTGTAAAGCCGTACATATTAATGAGACTGAAAAGCGTTCATAGGGTAGATTTAGTTTTTGACCGGTATTTAAAAGGAAGTTTGAAAAGCGACACGAGACAATCAAGAGGATATGGACCAAGAATAAGTATTAAATCCAATGCTTTTATACCAAAGTCATTTACTAAATTTCTTGCGGAAGATAAAAATAAAGAGGAGCTTTTCGAATTTTTGGCAGAAAATCTCGTGAAGATGGATCTACCAGATGGGAAGCAGGTTGTATGCACCTGCAAAGATTGTAATTGCTTCAGTTAAGAACAATTTTGAAACCATGTCTCCTATATCCCACGAAGAAGCCGATGCGATGCTATTCCTTTATATGCAGCATGCAATATAATACTCGGGTCATGCTAAGATTACTGCGAAAGCTGTTGACAGGGATGATGTAGTGATTGCTACATTACCAGTTCCGAAACTGCAAGAGCTATGGGTGGAGTATGGAAGTGGAGAATATCTGCGGTATCTTTCTATCCACGTTTCGCACCGTAAAGTTCCACAAGGTGTAACAGATCTGCCTTTTTTCCATGCCTTTATATGAGTTGATCCGATGTCTAGTTTTGCCAGCATTGGTAAAACTAGGTACTGCATGGAAAATGTGGATGACGTTTAGAGATGTTGACAAAGTTTTTAGTCCTATACTAAAGTACCCGAAAGCATCAATGAAGACAATAAGCATTTCCTACTTATTCAGCGCTTCGTCGTCCTGACGTATCAAGCTCAGTGGAAACCGTACAAAAATGCGGCTAGGAGAATTTTCTTCACCCAGCAAAACAGACAAGTTGAATGTATTCCACCATCTTGTAACGTTCTTCTGCATCACCTAAAGAGAGCAATGTTGTAGTGTTCACTGTAGACAAAATGCCTTCAGCAAAATTTTCAGCTCTTGGATCCATGTCAGTGGGGATGGAAAAAAAATTAGTGAAGAGTTTGAACCTCTTTGGTATGCATACCCCGAAATAACAATTGAGAAATTACAGGAAATTATATCATGCAAGTGCAAAAAGATGTCTACACGCTGTCGATGCGTCAGATCAGGTCTGAATCGTACACTTCTTTGTAGTTGTGATGGTCAGTGCAATACGTAAAACGTTCCTTAAAAAAACTTATTAGAGTTTTCGTTATAACAGGTACTTTTTCTTTGTATTAAAACGTATAATTTTCATCTATTTCTCTTAAATGTTTAAAATGTAAGCATGTTTAACAAAATTGTTTTATTATACGCTAGCATTAATAGTTACGTCCTCGATTCATTTGGGGCGGTGACTTTGATTATTTCTGCATTTTAACCTCCCTTTCATTCAATATACAGGTAAAATATTGACAAAAGGTGTTAAAACATGAAGTACAAATGAAACTGGAAAGGTTCATGTATAATGCAGGTATAACAGTAAAAATTTTACTTTAATATCGGCGAATACAAGGAAGTCATTGTTTTCCTATCAATTTTCACGTTGATATTGTAATAATTAATAAACTATTTATCTTTTTTACTAATAATAAAGCTCAAAGTTTGTCTGGATATCTGTCGGGATGTCTGTCCGGATTTCTCTCTGTGACGCGAATAGCGCCTAAACCGTTCGGCCTATTTTCACGAAATTTGGCACATAATTAGTTTGTAGCAGGGGGGGGGGTGCACCTCGAAGCGATTTTTCAAAAATTCGATTTTATTCTTTTTCTATTTTAATTTAAAGAACATTTTACCTAGCAAATTATCATAAAGTGGACGAGTAAATTACTAAATTATCATAACGTGGAACCGTAACACAAAAAAATTGTTGGGAAGACCAGGGCCCACTCAGGGCTGTCTGCAACTGAGGAAGGAAGGAACCATAAAATGGCTGAGCAAATTAACATAGCAAATTGGGGAAAAATTCATCATCCATTGTTTGTAAATATACAGGCGAATCAAATGACCTTTTAATTTTTCTACTACGAGCAAAGCCGTGCGGGTACCGCTAGTAGAAAATAAAACTAAGCACTGTTAAAGAGCTTTTTTAAACGGCTTTCAGATAATGTATTTGAATTTTACAAAATTATGACCTATTATGTAGTTCTAAGCAGTTAAACCAACGTACTAACCGATACATGGCGGCCATTTTGATGACGTCACCACAGGGGGTCTTGATCTCCAATCAATTGCCTCCCGGTGTTTTTTTGCTCTCTTATATGAACATAAGTGCTGTACAAAATTTCATACTGGTATCCGGAAGTGAAATGTTTTTGCACAAACTCCACCGACTACATGGGATCTGAAGCAGCAGAATAAGTCCAAGGCACTGATGTTTCCGCCGCTTCACTCAAACCTGAAAGTTCTACGAACTACTACAGTCCTTCCGTTTTACTACCTATTCCTCATCCTGTAAAACCAATAACAACACGTAAATAAAAACTACAGAGATCTACACTCCAGGCAAGTACTCCAGTAAAAGACAATCAAAGACAAAAATTTGAAAAATCAAAAAAGACTTTTATGAAGTAACTAGATGATGTTTCAAATAAACCTTCTCAAGAGACTATTAAAAAGACCAAGTACCATAAAGACTAATCAAAAATCTCTACTACAAAACATAGGACTGCATAAGAGAATGATAAGAAGAAGGAAGTAATGAAATTTGATGATGTAAGGTGCATTTTTGTGATGAAATGTTCATTGAAGAAGCTGATCAGCCAATAGAAAACAGGATACAATGTCATATTTGTACTGTGTGATCTCATAAAGAGTGTTCAGCATTCGAAAATGGTAATGATTTTGTTTGTGGTAACTGCAATGATTAGTATTGTAGCAGAAAATGTTTTTTTTTTTTTAATATGCTCCTAAATTTTGGATGTTGACTTATTTTAAAAAATTCTTTGCTTGTTACAATAATTACTGCAATAATTAGTATTGTAGAAAAATGCTTTTTAATATGAGCCTTTAATTTTCGATGCTTATTTTATTCTTAAGTTCAGTTTCTTTGATTGTAATGCAACAACAATTAGCACTGCAGCAAAAATGTTTTTTTTTTTTTTTTAATGTGTTCCTTTTATTTTCTACGTTTATTTTATTTTTAAGTATAATTTCTTTGTTTGCAATAACTACAATAATTAGATTGTAGCAAAAAAAATTGTTTTTTGGATTTGTTCCTTTAATTTTCGATGGTTATTTTATTTTTAATGTTTAGTTTTATGACAAATAATGTAGTTGTTCGCTTTGCCCTAGTAACGAATCCACTTTACCCGGGGTGTTGGGCAAAGTGGATATTCATGCCATTGTTGAAAACTGGCGTTATATCTAATAGTGTAATTAATATTAAGGACAACTGTTATTGCATTACGCAAGTGCATTGAATGAAGACTGATTATAAACATTTGTTTCAATTTCTAAAGTTATAACTAAACGACAATAATCAAGAAAAGCTTAAGGTATTCACGTTACCCGGGTTTCCCCTATATGTGCAAGCATTTGCACATTATCATTATTATTTACCACAATACATGCTTCTAAATATTATTTCATATTTTCATTTTTTGTGCGTCAATAGTTTTTTTTCGGTTTATTCACGATTTTTTATGCTTGTCAGTTAGCTCTCAAAAATATTTTAAGAAAAGTAAAAAAAAAAAGAAATAATAGAAAGTAAAGTAAGGAAAGAAACGAAGCGACGATAGAAAACGTAAAAAATATTTTTTTTCTAAATATTTCTTAAAGTTCCGCATGATTTTTTACGCATATAAGGGTTGCCCGAATGAAAAGTTGACGGGTTGAATAAAATTAATTCTTTTAATGTAAATAAAAAGAAATCACCATGGGCGTAGAAACACAGGTCGATCTCTCAGCTGTAGAAAGATATGGGCTGATTTCTGAGGAAGTCCAGCACGACTTACAATATATCATCGTCCGAATGGAAACTTTTCCCCTGTAATGCTCTCTTAAGTGTCCCAAAGATGTGGAAGTCACAGGGTGACAAGTCCGGACTATATGGGGGGTTCTGTAAAAATTCCTAACGGATTTCTTTAAGAGTCCTCTGGGCCGGTCTCGGTTTCGGCAGATCCGATGTCATTTGCCACCCGTTAAAAAATTTTTACACGACTTGTTTACAGCCGTACTACTTAAACAGTGATCGCCATACACTGCTACCATTCGCCGATAGATGCCCGCATTATGCTCATGTTCGGCAACCAGAAACCGTGCTCGCCCGTGTTGTTCTGATCTGGACGCATCCATGAATACCATGACTTTCCTTTTGTACAATTCCTTCTACTGCAAACAGATTTTCCCGCTGAACGGCATCTGAGTTGCATACCACATACCTCCCTTTATATGCTTGCGCAGTGACGCTGTAATGAAATCATTCATTTTGAGGTTATCGCACGTGTCCACTTTTCATTTGGAAAAATCTTACGTTTTTGCTTTTTATTCCCAGACACTTTAAATTCTGTGATAATAGTAAATTTAATTTCTATTTATTAGAATATAAGGAAAAATTAAATATCATAATGCGACGCATTAACTGTCTCAGTTAAAGATTACACTAAAAAAACAATGAAAAAAAATGTCAAGAAGGCATGAGTACTTGCAACAGTTACAAAGTCATTATTTCTTAAATATCTGATTCCTTTCTCATATGGGAAAGAAAATTTCATTCTATGGTGTCTCTCCACGTATAACAAAAGTTTTGAACTTAATTTTCCGCCCAAAACGGGCATACAGCTTTCTGACTGCTAAAAGCTGAATAATTCGAAGCATTGCACGGAACAACTAGGATCATGCTATGGTGTCTCTCTATCGAGAACAAAAATATTTTAATTTAATTTGCCAACCAACCTGACAAGTTTCTGACTGCTAAAAGCTAAATAATTCCACGCATTGTATTCAACAACTAGGTAAATTTTAAACAAATCTACAGCAATAGATGCATAACAGAAAACGTAGGGTGGTGAAGTTATTTAAAATGAAAGAAAAGTTATACACGAAGCAGTTTTGCAAAATGCATGTATATCTATGAATGAAATAAGCCCATAACCTCACGCAGTTGGAATGTTTACAGGTCAAAATAATGATGACGCATTTCCGTTGTAAACAAGAATATATACACAAGTTTAATTACCTAATAAGTTAGGCTAGGTAAAACCGTAATCAATAAGCCAGTCGCCATGGTGAACTGATATCCGAGAAAGTTACATTTGTAAATTAAATATTATGCTTGGAAATGTTATCGTTAACATTTACAATACCTCACGTATTCTACGATGCAAATTTCATAAAATTTTACACATCTTGAATTTTAGTCGAGTTTTACAGAATATCTTGAAAAAGTTTTATACTTTTTATACAACATATTATAACTTAGCATTTTTAAACTGACATTGAAATATTAATATTCAATTAAGTTTTCGGTATTTGTGTTTCATATCTGTTTTACTGCCATAGGACAAATTATAATTAGATTGACTCTGGGGAAACATTTTTAAATATGTAACATGGACGCTGTTTTAGTAAAACAGTGTCCCATCTTAACATCAGAACTACTATTATCGGTTTAAAAATAAAACCGAAGAGATCTCGTTTTACATGAAAAACGTGTTGATTTTATGTACAAAAGCTGTTTGACTTTAGCTCCATTTTAAAAACCGAATTAATCTGCGAATAACTACCCGCGAATAATGAATTTATTGAAAAATAAGCAATGGACATTAATTTAAATTTAAAGATCTGTCACACAGAGGAAAAGATGTATGAAAATTACTTTATTTTTTCCATCCGTCTAACTGTTTCAAATCAGTACACTTAATGCATGTGCAATGTAAATAAATAAAAACATAATTATCGTATAAAATTGTTACTTTGAATATATGCGTCGATATTCTTTTAACTAATCTAGAAGTTTCAATTACAAAGCATAATAATTAAATTTGATTTAAGTAATTATAAATACTCAGATAAATATCCACGTTCATTAATCTAACAACATGATCCTGAAAAGATACATATATCTTCATCTCGTTAACTAAAAATGTTACGTGTGGATTTTCTATTGTCTCTGCACTCATAAATATCTTATCAGCCCATCACAATAACATAATGCCTTGTCACCTTTTGGTTTTGCGACACACCCACATGATCGATCTTTTTAAGTTGCATTTGCCAACCTATGACTTTCTCTGAAAACATGATTTTTCCGCTTTTTTAAAATGTATAAGGGTCGTTCCACCAAATTTAACGATAACTAATACGATAGGCTAAAAAAAAGAAAAAACTCCGTCCTCTTTCCTACATGAATTGATTATTTTAACCACAAAAGTATTTTCATAAAAAAATTTATTTAAACTTAGGCACTTTTTTTTGTGGAAATTAACTAAATTTATTCAATTCCTTATTAAAAATACAGTGGCAATTCGTTCTAACACTCCAATAGCACAAAGCAATGGTCATTCTGGTGCCAAGGTATTTGGAACCAATTTTGTATAAAAATTAGTGCGCTAAAGTCAAGTATGGTATTAGTACACGTTTAGAAGCCCACATGTTTACCATTTAGCATTTTATTTCGAAACTATTTAAATGTTTCTAGTTAATTTTAATAAAAAGAATGACTATTACGGTTTTTTCAATTATTTATTAACACTTTCTTGTTTATGCGTAAGGTGTGGTATGTACTGAACACTGCCCCCCCCCCCCCGCTTCCCCCCAAAAAAATAAATAAACGAGTAGTTAAGATCCTGAACATCCCTGAAATTCACACCATGCATTCTGTGTGAATAGCTGTGTTTATAAGATTTGACAGCTGAGGGCGAGGAAAAAATATTGACTAAGGGTCCTCATTGTCTTAACTGGGTGCTGCAAATATTATATACAAAGATCCAACTCGTTATACGAAGCCCGAAGCAAACATATGCAAAAAATAAACTAAGCGTTGTTACTAAACTTGTCACATGTTTACTTCGTTTAATTGTTCCTGGAAATAACTGGACTGCTACAGTGCGACGCAAAAGTTTAGACAATGTGCAGATTCACACAGATTTCGAAATCTATTTATTCAGTTTTCCTAAGACTACTTTAGTCTAAGGTGCTATGCATACTATATAATATTTATAGCAATGAAAAGTTGACTTGTGCATTTTACAAGTTTTTACATTGTAACAAAAAATTAATATCGTCTCAAAAGTATAGACACAAACGAAATAAAAATAAATAAAACAGTTTTAACACCTGCTTGTGCATCCATTCTTCGTTATTAGTTCATAAATACGAGTTTCCATAGAAGAAAATAAATCTTGCATGGTTTGGGGCTCAATTTCGTATCATACTTCCTCAATAGATCTCTTAAGCTCCGATACAGAAGTGTATTGTCTACCATTGCTGTAAACTTTGCGACTCATGATGCCCCAAAGATTCTCTATATGGTTGAGGTCTGGGCTACACGCTGGCCAATTGAGAATTTTTATATTATTTGAATTTACCCAAGATTTTGTGTTTCCTGCAGTGTGAATCGAAGCAGTGTCTTGCTGGGCCCCCTATAAGCTCAACAAATGGTAGGAGATTATCCTCTAGTGTCTTAGCGTAATGCTGTGATGTTTGGCGACCACTGGTAAAGGTCAAAGACACTTGTCCATTGTAACAAAACGCTGCCCAAACCATCACAGAGTCACCACCTTGTCGGCGACTAAAAAAACATCTGGGTTCCTTCCGTAAGTCATGCCAGTACGATGTCCAACCATCTGAACCATACAGATTCCACTTTTTTTCGTCGCTAAATATTACTGATATCCATTTCGATCCATATGACATATGATTTCGAGCCCACAACATTCGTTGTGATTAATGATGTGGCTTTAGAGCTGGTTTCTTTTTCATTTTGCAGTGAACCATTGTACCTGTTTCGAAAATTCGTCTACGAATCGTATCCTTTGGCCCCGAGGAGCTTTGAACTTCACGAACAGTCATTTGTTGGGTACTAGCTAGTCTTTGGATCTGACGATCATCCCGTTTATTCGTCACACGCGGCCACCCAGATCTGCGTTTTTCTTTATAATTGCAGTGACTTGTTAAAATTCGATAAATATATTTCTTTGATCTATTAATAATAGCCGAAATTTCAGAATCAAGCTTACCTTCAGTTTTCAACTGCCAAATCTTAGTTACCTCATCCGCTTTAATCTGCTCAGCTCGCGGCATCTCGACTACCAAGTGTTATCGTTGTTGACAGACCTTAAGTACAAGAGGTCTGTGATGTCATCTCTTTTAAATTTGCATATACGAAAAAAAAAAAAAAAAACTCACAGAAACTCGTAGTGCCTAAACTTTTGCAACAAACAAATTTCTATTTTTATCCAAAACAGTATTGTTAAAGCATATCAAACAATTTTATTTTGGTTATAGTATTTCAAAAGAGTTTTTAAATATGTTTGCAGACTTTTGTATTTCTACTATCGCAATTCTAAATTCTTCAGTTGAAGAACGTCAATGTCTAAACTTTTGCATCGCAGTGTAACTGACAATGAGGCAAATATGCCGGAATCAATCCTTGTTTCAGTAGCCTATACTTTCTTCAGAAATAATTAAAATGTAGTTTAAGTTGAACAATCTTGGAATGATAACAGCGTTAAACTAAGAAGGTAGAGCTGATAAAAAAACGGATTTCATATTTCGATTCAGCATTCCAAATTTATCTAAAATCAGTTCTTTAGCTCTGGGCACCATAGCAAAGTGTTTTTTCGTCGTTGCCCCGTGTAATCTTTAAATGAATGAATTTATCTAACCTACTCATTGTTAAAAGAAATTTCTGATCCTTTGTTGCATTAAATTTAGGGGTCCTTTCTGGAACAATTAATTGACAAATATGTTTCAAAAGCCCTACAAAAATATATTTTGCGCAAACTCTCTTTTATTTGCACAATATGTACTCTTAAGTAGCTAAACGGACTAAGCAAAATTAGGTTTAAAAGAGTCAGGATTAATGAGGGCTTTCTGTTTACTTAACCTGCTGCTAAATGAAGGTTACTTAGTGAACATACAATATTATGCTTCTTGTTTACTAGTTTATTTCATTTTAAAAATAGTTCACATTTCGTTCGCTATTAACATATCTTATAGGATTACAAGATTTTGCAAAGTTTAATCTTAATTGCTTTTAAGTTTGAAATGAAGAAAGTAAAATAGCGGACACTGAGTTTAACCGACATAATTTTGCATTTTTTTAAGGTTTGACATATGTGTAATAAATGGTCACTGTAATACTAAAAAAATGGTACAATTTATAGAAACTCTATTAAAACTTTATTCAACTTTTAAAGCTAACTTGTTTGAAACGTTTATTTACTTTAAAAGCATTTGCGTTTTTCTCTTCCAAATCCCCGTTGCTTTTATTTGAAGTTTTAGAAATTAGTTTATATTTTAATCATTTAATGAATTCTTCTTCTATTTGAATATTCAAGCTGTTGAGTTTTTTTTTTTTTTTTTTGCTCTAATGCTCTGTCTCTGGGGGGTACTTTGCTCAGGAAAGAGTTTTTCTAGAGCTTCAACAGTTTCAATTCTTTATATTCGCTGAAAATTCGTGGTTTTTCTTTACTTTTAAGAATGTAACTTGTATAAAAAGCTTAAGTATCTTTTTTTTTTAATATAATCTTCAATGTTGGTAATACTTTAATTAATATAATTTTATGAGCAACGTTAGTTAATGTTTATAAATTAAAGTTATTAATTAATTTTTAGCATTAATCACTTCAAAAAGAACCATAATGGATCGACAGAAGACAAATATATAGCAGAAACTGTTATTACTTTCTATTATTCCTTTCAATTCCTTTTAATTTATAATTTTTATCAAAAAATTTTAGTGAAATCATAAACACATTTTTCTAAAGTTAGAATGCATTTTTAATTAAATGAATGTATCCTAAGAACATGTACGTATTATGTGTACAGCGTACCGGTAAATGATGTGTACATTTTTAATGTCATGTATATTGACATGGAGAAAATAAAATAGTAAGTTATTGCATCTTATCCACTCTGTTTAAATACTATATTAAAAAAAAACTTTACATTTTATTGCAGTCATTAAATATCCTTTTTTCTTTGGGTAGCAAACACTCTCCAAGAAATGAGTGCTTTTCAAAGCTTCTGAATTATCGAAATATTTCAAAAAGTACTTCCTAAAAATCTCATAAGTTATCAGCATTTTATTTCTTTTAGGTTAACTTTGTGGTTAAAAATCGAATTCCCAGCACGATAAAAGCTTATAACTCCACTTACAGAGCTCACATTTAAGTCGAAAAAAAAAAGAGAAGAATTTTAAAAGCCTATGAGATTTTGAAATACTTTGTAAGAATATGGGTCTCTTGAAAGATAGTTGTTAAGCTAAATTTCTTCTTTAAGCGTTCACTTGCGTTAAAGCGTTAAAAGTCCTTTTATTTATTCAACAGTCAATGGTATTATGCTAAAAGCTTGTTTTTCTTGAAACGTCTTCTAACTTATTTTTATTTCTCTCGACAGCCAATTTGGCGTTTATTCAACCATAATGATACTGTTTTGGATCTTTAGCAATATTGGTTATTTTAAGAAATCTACTCAATAGAAAACTTGCATGTTTTTAAATGTAAGATTTGTAGAAATACTTTTAATGGGATTGGTATTTTAGCTGAAGTTTACGTATTATACATGTACAGATGAGTTCACTCTTTAGAAAAAAAAATCAAAAATGTTTTTCGAATTAGTCGGAATTTCATTACGCACCTATTGATTAAGTTTAACTACCTTCTTTTTTCATGGATATGCTGTAGAATGTCAGAAAAATTTTGCCGTTTCACTTTAAGAGTGGAATTTAGTGTCGAAAATATGGATATGTTTTTTTTTTGTTTTGTTTTGTTTTTGAAATGGAATATAAAATATTGGTAAACTATCTAAAAACATAATTTAAAGTAATCTAGCTTATATGACCTAGATAGCACTTACATCGTTTTGCACGATATATGAAAATAGTTCCAAATTTTATCCATGAAATAAATATCAATAAAATAACAAAGCACAATTTTGCTCAAAATTTTCCTCATTGTATACATTTATTTATAGTTGAATGTAGTTGAAACAGAAAAAAAATTATATGATTTTACGTTACATTTTTACTACCAAATTATCATTATTCTTTTTTTTGTACATGCAATAAAAAACAGCAAAAAAAAAAAAAAGAACGAAAGAAAGAAATAATGTTAGCCAGAATATTGAAATGCTTAAATTATTGGTGACATACATTTTTGATAAAATGTTAAGAGAAAAAAAATCTTTGATTATACATCAAATTTGCATATAGGTTTAGTGAGTGTCAAAAAAAAAAAAAAAAAAAAAATCAGTAAAAAATATGCCACACTATTTCTTCAAACAAAAGGAATAAATAAATCATCAGTCTAAGCTACAGAAAAGGGTATGTAATATTTTCCCCATGGTTGGTTTTATGAAGACAGTGTACTTTTTAACACTTATCGAGAACAAAACCTTGCATTTAAGATGGCTACATTTCTGTCAAATCCCTCATATTCTCAAAAACTTTATGGAACGAAAAAATCTGGTAAATTTTGCAAACTATTGATTTTTTAAGGGGTCTCAAAAGAAGCAAAGAAATAGTTAGTTGTTTCCCAGTTGTACTGTATATAACTAAACAATCATAGAAATAATTTAATTGATAATTTTAAAAGTTTTTAAATACAGAATTTCATAACTGGATGGAAGAAGAGATTATTTAACACTACCATACAAAGCAGTGCATTTTTACCTTTAAATCAGTATTAGTAATAATAGACTCTTTAAACATGCAATCAATTAAATATCAAAGGACCACGCATAAGAAATTTATGAAGGTGTTGACTTTTATAAACGTATTATTTTTGAAGAAGAAATGTTTCCATTCACTTTCACTTTCAATTGAAATATTTTAATACATTGAGATTGAAAATGCTGAAAAAAAATTAGGAATATTAATCATTTGTTTTACTGTACTTTTAAAATAACTGATCTTTCAGTTATATTCAAGGAAACAGGCTTTTAAATGCACATATATTTACCATTACCGATTCCGTTAAACCAAAAATTTAATTCAAAACATTTTAGATTTCAACACTATACTTATAGGTTGTAAATAATCTATTTTGTAACCGATACATTTTAAATGACAATTGTTCTATGCAAATGGAGATTCCATAATAAATTTTTTATATTTATTTGAAGTGTAAATATTGGAAAAAATTATATCCTTTTCAAGTGTCAATGTCATGCTACCAAAAGATGTCTTAAAAATTATAGACAAAGCGAAGGATAATCGAATATCTTTTCAACGCGTATCACAAATCCTCTAGTCATATAAAAATAAAAACAGGAAAGAAAAGAGACTGAACCGGTATTTTCGCACAAAAAAGTATTTTCTTCAATGATGCTTTAACAAAAACACGCGATCTGCATAATGCTGCAGATTATTGAATAAATGAAAACTTTTACCGCCAAAGAAAGAACTAGCTCCTCAGTTTAGGCTTAGCAAATTCTCGGGGGATTTATTTTCTCGAAAGTGAGCTTGCATTTGAAAAATCTTATTTTCTACTGAGATCTTGAAATTGCTGTTTTTTATGTTTCAAAAATATACTTATATTTCCTAAATCAGTTTCTTTCCTTTGCTTAGTTATTTTAACAGTACACACAATTAATTGCTTAATTAATGCATGGTAAATTTTTCTTTCACATCAATTTTAATAGTGAGTATTACTGGTCAATCCGTCGAAGTTACTTATGCAGATCAATTTTTAAGCATTTCTGATTCTCTTGCCCTTTGTGTGCATTCCTATTAGTTCCTTGTTTGCTTGTAATTTTCTCATTGGTGTTTGGTTAATCCGTCATTATTATCTTTTCAGCTGTTTGCTTATCTGGCCCTTGGCTTTTGTCGGATGTCTTTTCATCCATAAGCTGATTTCTTTTTTCGTTGAAAAAGGCGTTCCTTGTAACACAGAAATACGTGTCTGCAGTAATCTGCAATTTAACTGATCATTCTGCATTTTCGGATTTTCCATCAAGTAATAAAACGAACAGTCTTTACAACTAAATGTCAAAACCTTCGGTGTAACTCAAGTGCTTTTCTAAACACTACGTTTTCACTTAAAACTAAGGTCGTTTCGGTATTCCGTTTCCTTAACGTTTACGTGATTATTACTAGAATTGAGTTTATCAAATTAACTTTTCTAAAGCCCTACCCCCTCCCCTTAAAAAAATTGTATTTAAAAGAGCAAATATGCTTTTCCGCTGATATACTATCGTTGCTAAAGCTTTAATTTTTGGATTTCTTTTTCGGGCAAATTATTGTACTTAACTTGCTTTATATACATCTTGAACTTTAGTTTTATATACGAAAGTATTTTATAATTAATAACAGGAAATATCCAATGTTGTTTAGCACAAATAAACAGATTTCAGAATACACGTGTTTCGAGGTTTCAGGGAACCCCTTTTTTCAATTCAAAGGTGTGAGCTTCTAGATGTAAAGACACCCAGTAAAAGCAATGAAAATGGACAGCAGACAGTTTAAATATCAAAATAAGCAATAACAAAAGCAAAACAAGACAAAACGGAACTCAAAGTCAAGATTTATTGCATGATTCTCTCCCAGAGAAAACCGTTAAACAATTAATTTCAGAAAAAAAAACCCATAAAATACATGTTGCTGTCAAAATGAAACCGCTTATTAATAAATTAGCAATAAATTTATTTTTATTATGAAAATGAAAAATAAATGAAAAATTATTAATATTTATATTATATGTATTATCTTCGGTTTTTGAACTTGCGCTGATTTTTTTAAAACTAAAATATAATTTTTTTTTATGATGGTTAATTTTGTTACGCCCCTGCTGCCGATATGCAAATTTTTGCTGCTATCTTCAAAATATGTCTTTTTAACGGAAAATAAGATTGATTATTAAAATGCGCTTTAATATTAAAAAACAATATCTTTTTCATATTTTAATTAATTTTGACACTTTTTTAAAGAAAATTTGTAAGTGTTAAGTGAATTTCGGTTGCGTACTATTGGTGGCATACAAGAGTATATTTTTTTATAAAAGCAATGACAGTTAATTTGTAAAAGCCACATTGATTGGAAAAAACGCATTCAGTCTATTCGTAAATTAACAGAAAACGAAAAAAGTGTAAGTTCGAAAACACAAAAGCAGAAAAAAAAAGTTTACTTTACCCAACATTTAATTTTTAGTTACATTTTTAAAATATCTGATTTTTAAAACCAAAATGTCCCGTCACAAGTCATAAAATACTCATGAACCGGAGCACGTGGTATTTTTTTTTTCTGGCTAGATATCGCCTTTTAATGATTTTTTTCACCACGGGCAATTATTACACGCACTAGAATAGTTAGTTAAATTAAATATTCATTTAACGAAATTTGGCAGTTTCCTAAAGTTTTATTTTGGTAAAATTATCGATTTGTGTACTTGTGATGTCAGCAGCAAAAATGAAAACAACGGCTGAAATTGTTTAAGATTATTTTTCAAGAAAGAGAAAAAGTCAAAATTAAGAAAAAAATATCTTACCACATGTTTTTCACCATGCTCTTTCAGTAAAAAATATTTTTGAAAAATGTGGAACAACCTAGGCAACAATAAGATACTAAAATCGATTTGCTTTTATGAGCTGAACAAGGTAAGATTTTATAACAGAATATATTTTTTAGCTATAATGTATTTTCTTCATAATATTCGTTTCCACCAGGTATATTCCATTTCTTTTAAATTTTAAAAGTATTCCAATGGCTATAAAAGGTTAGCCATTTTCGCTGTAATAATATTTTAACAGTTTAACGCTCTGTTTGCTAGAGGGTACTTTGGAATCAAAGAAACTGGCGGCAACAATCAAACACTGCAAGACTTTTTTTTTAATTGACAAAACAAACCTGCCATTCGAGCTAATTTACCGGATTTTGCAAACAGAAATTGTGTTCTTCACGTCAATAACTTGAATAAAGTTTTTGAAACAGTATAAATAACAGTACTTTTTTTAACTCTAATGCTATTACTCTGTTTGATCAGACTTTCAATGTTATGCTTGCCTCTGGCACAGAAAAATGCGAAACAGAGAATACAATTGTTCATCTTGTAATTTTATTCCTTTGTTCTGGTGAGAATGGATATACTTCATATTTTTATTCGAAATGAGAATGCAAAACATGTTTGAGCAAAACTTTATACAACTCCTCCTTTTCCACAGTTCATGAATAATTTTGCTTTACTCATTAAAATACAAACAAATATGGAATTTGTAGTATCAAGTTATGGGGTTGGGCTCCAAGGCTTAGAATTTGTTTCTCATTTTGCGTTTGGGAAAAAATAATGGCTAGATTTCATCCGTAACAATGTTTTGTCAAATTTATCCGTAACAAGTAACGGACTTAAAACTAAGTTCTGATCTTTCTAACTGAGGTGCAGCTATGCAAAAACATAGCAGATGGAACGTTACTTCCCCAGATGAATTTCTATTATGTTGTTTGGCTGCGTACAGACTTGAAAGAAATACAATACTGAAGAAATAAAATACTAGCATAAAGATCAATTTCTGCAGGAATTCAACGACGACTCGATGATTTAGTAATATTGTATAAGTAGCGATAAAGCGCTATGGCAAATTAAAATGTTCAACAATTAATTTGTATTAATGTACAATCTGTGGCTGGAGAGAGATGTATTTGAAAACACAAAATTTAAAGGATGATTCGCGGTGTTTTGTTGTTCTGTATGAAGTACGAATGTATTATTAGCTTTTTAATGTTTTGGATTTATGTCCGACGAAATAAATAACGACTGAAATATGCAACTGAAAACTGCTAAAGGCTTTCACGGCCGACGTCAATATGAAAAAGTAACATTTCCGAGCTTATTAGCGTGGTCGAAATAGAAAGGAAAATCCGGACGAATCGTCAAACTCTGCGGCTGACGTCATCAGTGGATGAGTAGGGTGAGTACGAAGCGACTGATAAGCAGCTCCGGTCGCTCTGGTTTAAGAAAAAAAAAAAAAAAAAAAACTGCTTGCGGGTGTCGGTTCCTGATTGATCACGGCCAATAAGCACGGAAAAAATATTTCTTCATAACATGCAATAGTTGTAATTTATTATTAAAAATATTAACTTTAATATCAGTATTGAATGTTGTCCGTACGTTCTTTCGTCACTCCCTCGATGACCTAACAAAGTTCATCTAACTGCTACTAGAAGAGACATGAAACTAGTTGATGGAATTAGAATTTTTTGGTAGCCATCACAGCAGATTCTATTAAAAGAAAAATGTAACTTGATTTTTAGTTTTATTGTTCTTGGGAGTATATATTGACATAGAATATGGACTGAAAGGTTTTTTTCTCTTGTCATCACCGACGGAATATCAGTAAATATCAAAGCAGTCTCATACCTATTGATTTAAAAGTATTTGTGTATAGTAAAAGCCCATTAAGATTAATCTCAGTTTAGATCATTGTAAAAAAGTAAGTGGCCATTTTTTTAAAATTCGTCAATCCGCCATCATCAACCCCTCACATTCCCTCTCAAGTAAGGGAGTTCTATAATTTATGAGGAAATGATAAGTTAGACTTTAATGTTAAGGGATTAAAAAAAATAACTTTTTGCTGTTATAAAATAAATGTTAATAAACAGACCGAACTTGCAGCATTGATGAGATCAAATGAACTTATTTAAGAAAATCATGTATTTTTCGCAAAGTTGGTCAAAAATTCTCTTATAACTCATATTTGGCCATTTTGGAGAGAAACAGATATATATCGGTAAATCATACCATATTGGTCCTGTTGGACAAATCTCATGGACCTTAACATATAGATTTGAGGCTGTCCATAAAAGATGTCACAATTTTTCTCAACATGCTTGACCCCCCCCCCTTCCGTGTCACTTAATGCCACTTTCCACCCAACCCCTGTTGACATCTTGTCATATATCATGCTGCATGACTCAGTGTTAGACCTAATTTTTATTTTGATCAAAATGTGTTATGCCGCTGTTAAAATGTATCATTAAGTTGAAAAGATATGCTACATCTGTATAGCCAAGAAGCTACATTGGAAAGTAAAGTCCTACCAAACCGTGCGAATGAATTAAAATGCGTAATTCGTCCTGGCGGGATTCAAACTAGCCTATGAAGCATTTGCAACGCAGACCTGATTGCTATGAAAATCAGAAAATATTGTAAGTGTATATACTTTCCTATTATTAAAAACTCTCCTAAACGCAGGAAGCAACTTTACCGCTGCCGCCAACCCTTGGCATTTGACAATATATGTTATTAATTATGCTATTATCAATGCAGAAACATATGCAGAAAAATACAACCGAATTCGGATGATATAATACAAAATGCATATACATACACTTACGCGCGCGATCATGCTTGCAGGAAAATAATGCATAGATTAAAGATTCTTATTTGCAGCTATGCAAAATAATATAATTGCAAAAAAATATTGCTTTTGATTTAATGAAAATTAATTGGAAAACTATTTTACAATAAATATTGTTTATTCAGCGTAGAAAAAATTAATTAAATTTTATAGAGTACTTACATGTTTAATATATTTTGTTACATATGTTCATAAGCTGTATTTTATATTTTTAATAGTAAGGAACATTTTATAGAAAACATTTTTAAAAAAAAGTTTTTGTCCAATAATATAATTCTGCACTAATCTCTGTCTGCAATACAAATGAAGAATATTCGCAATAATTAATCGCAAATGCATAATTGTTAGGAAAAACTGCACCAATGTTCTTGAAGAAAACTCGTTCTTTTATTAGATAATCTTTAAAAGAGCACTGAGAAAACTAAGAAAAAATCATCTTCTAATGGAATTTTGAAGTAACAAGCTTACGTGCGGAGATATATATTTAAAAATAACTCTTTTCCAACCAAAAAAATCTCGTTTTCGGAACAAAAAATGCAAATTTCAGCACAATATTTTGGATAGACAAAACAAAGATTAAAAAAAAAAAAGACAAAAAAACATCCCCCATACATTTTTTTATTTCGTAAAGGAAATTGTTTTTCACTCGCATGCAAGCAGCATTATTTATCTTTTTTCATTTACAAATTCCTTACTTATTTCCTAAGTTATTTTTTCCTCTTCAAGAGAATCAAGCAAATAGCTTATATTATGTTTTGAAGCAATTATTCTTCTAAGCAATATAATGCCGACATGAATTATGTGGGCTCTTTGTATGCTTCAGGTTTTCGAATTTCATTCTTTCATCTGTTCGGCAGTGTTTTTTTGTGGGAAATGTTCAAAACACATCAAACAATTTCAAGTATTTGTTTAAACGCAAAGTAATTTAATTTTCTGCGTTTTAACTGTGCGTTCATGATTCGTTGAAATGATATAAATTACATTTTTCTCCTTTTCTTTCACGCAATTCTAACGTCCAAACAAATTGTTTTTACTTACTATCATGTAGTGTAGTTTATGGTAGTTTTATAATACTTCACGGGGTCTTAAAAATACAATTTTTATTGACTATTACACAATTAAAACACATTGAAAAATCACATTTAAATTTTTTTTTAATAAGTCTACGGATGCAAAATTAACGAGAATAACCATTTTTTTCTGCACCGGAATTAACATTTTATACAAATATTCCTGGTCTAACTTAATTAGATAACCACAAGTTATACTATGGCCGTTGAAAATTGCTTCCCCATCTCCATTCCATTCCATTTTTAGAAACAAGTAATCAACCGAGTGGCGTCCTATCGGAATTCGTGGTTGCGAAGAACATAATTAGATTTCAACATGTCAAAATTCAATTGAATATCTAGGGCTACAAACTAAAATTTATTTTTAATTTTTTGGTTTTCTCTGTGTGTGTGAGCGTGTTTCAGACAGCTGCAATGTTATCAAACTCAGTTTTTCTTTTTTTGAAAGAAGCCTAAGGTTTGAAATGCGAAACGTAGATCCGAAACTTTTGACTTGTCAGAAGAAATGAGAACCTTCTTCGAACGTACTTCAGCATTATGCTTAATTGAACATTTTAGGTGCTTAAACGATCTATACTATCTAAGAGTTGTACTGTTAGTAGATTTTAATAATTGCCATGATCATTTTATTTAGCTTAATATGAATTACACAGTATACCCCCTTCTTTTGTTTTTTAAAACATGTTCCTGGACAAGGTGTTTAAGCTAATTGAAATGTTGATGCCAACAAGAAAATAAACGTTAAGTAGTTACTTAAACACATAAATTTTATTAGCAAGACAATTATTTAAAACAAATTAAAAATGATTTTCTACTTCTTCACCAAAATTACTTACATTTAAATAAGCATGAAATGTAAGGCATTTTAGAATACAAAACCCAATTTAAGTTCTTAAAACTCTCCGTCACCGTTTTTTCTAAATCTTGTTAATTAACACATATCTGAGTTCTGAACCATTCTAAGCAAAATATGTGCATCTTGTGGCTCTAAAAACTGAGCACCTAATAAATCAAGCAATTTTAAAACTACCTAATAACATTCCTAAACAGAAAATTGCTTGCTAAATTGAAATTTGACTTCCAATTAAGTAAAAAATCATTAAGAGCAACTCTCATTTCTTTGAAATCTCTTAAACTTTCAGAATGGCTTTATCAAATTTCTTTCAAGTATCATAAATAATAGTAGAAATATAACACAGAGCAAGTAATTAATTTACGTACTTTACATTGATACAGCAAAAATATGCTAATATTTTTAAAGGTTCAATGTTTTCATTAACAAGATATGGCTCTTGTAAATTTGTGATTCAAAAGTTCTTCAGTCGTCGAAAAACATTCTTGCAGCAAGTTGATTCAAAAGATTTTATTAGATATTATACTGCAGTATTCCAATTAAAAGGAAATAAAACAACACCATCTATGAACAAATTGTAAAGAAATAGAATTTTTCAGCATAACTTGCATCTTGGGGCATATTCCAATGCAACGGCTATATGCCCTTCCTAAGGGCCGCAGGTGTGTTTTTTCTTCAAAGCTTTACATTGACTTTTTTCCGAGAAAAAATTGAAAACACGGAGCGTTTTTTCATTTTATTCTGAAGCAAAAAGGGATTATTTTGCATTTTATATTGTAGATTGAAGCGTACGATTTTGGAAACTCGTGTTCAACTCTATTTTCATGTGGATTCTTTTCTGTTGCATGCCTTGAAGACTTAAGCCAGGCAAAAACAGAAATAAACATTCTTGTGTAGCAGTGACAGTAAGGAACATGAAAGAACATAGCAAATTTATCTCTTATGTTTATGCCTCGAAAAAAAAGTAATATATTTACTTGAAAATTATAATATGCCGGAATAAATGCTAGTTACATCTTCTTGTCTGTCATTTTCAGTAAGCAAAAAAGAACAACAGTAATGCGTTTTGAGCAAAAATACGAACTCCTATTGTTGTTTGTTTAAATGTTTTTCACATTATTGTACCAAATGTCCACCCTCCCAGTGAATATAATTTCGGCAAACTTCGTTACATATATTTTGTGGAAGTTACGTGAAAAATTCAAACGTGCAAAAAAAAAAAAAAAAAAAAAAAAAAAAAAAAAAAAAAAAAAAAAAAAAAAAAAACACATATAAAGTATTTTGACCCCCGTGTGCAGGTACACGACAGTATCTGCATAAATGAGTTTTCGAGATATTTGAAGGAACGCATTTTGGATTCAATGCTAACATTAGGGACATGTTAGAATTTTATGTTTTTTTTTCGCAATTTTCCTCAGCGCAAACAAACTAAGCAAACTTGTGCAGTAAAGCTAACGAACAATAAATGACAAAGATGCAAAAAAAATATATATATATAAATAAACAGATAAAAATAAAAAAGATGCAGTTACTACACTTTACTTGCCCACGACAGTACTGTAATATCTACATATAATTACATACCTTTAAAAATAATAATACAGTGCATTTTTTTACCATAAATTCATAAACTATACTATAAAGAAATTAGAATATTAAAAAAAATCAATAATTCTCAAATTTATTTACTATTAAGCAAAGCAGTTGCTTTCTCAGCGCACGTAAATTGCCCATTAAAGTACTTTTCCCGAGTGCTTCCTTTTTTAGGTTAACAGTGTAATTTTCATTTTATACTCAGCTTTTTTTTTGCAATTGTCCAGATTTTGTTAAGACTTTAAAGCATTCGAGAAGCTTTTAGTTCGTGCTTAACCAAACAATTATCCATTCTATAATGTGTTATTTATCTGATAATAAGAAATAATACAGAACTTTACTTTGTCATACCAGCATTATACGTTTTAGTTTTCATAGTTATTTCAACAAAGCAAAGAGTGGTTACAATTGAGACATTTTGTATTTTCTTTTTTATTTATTATTACAGATCACGCATTATAAATCACGCATACGAAGTCACCTAGGAAACGAAAAAAAAGTACCTTGGCTACTTCTTTCAGAACACATTCATCCAGAACCTAATATGATGCACGAAATGTGTTTATAATACGGTCTTTAGAAATAAGTTGTCTGGTGCTTTAATTTTTTACTGTTTTATGAAATTTTACGCTTTTTATCTGCATCTGTGTATGCCACATATGGCATTTAAATAAATATATTTGTTGTGAATATGAGTATAGAAATTGTTTTTCAGCCGTTGTATCAAATTACTTTTCTCTTCAAAACGGAAAACGTTAAATTTTTATTGGAATTACCGGCATGAAAGAAAAATCACTTGACTTTATCATTCTCCATTCAAAATGAGTGAATTTCTTATCATTGGAAGAAATTGTACTATCAGCAGAACATAAAAATCACATTTTCACTTGAAAACGCTAACAGGAAGCCTCGAAGCGTGCACAAAAATCGTGGAGCGCAAATCTTCTAAAACCTTTATTTTTTGCTAAAAGGTAAAAGAATTTTCCTTTGAGGCTTAAATAAAACACGCTTTTAGCATAAAGCCTGCGACCATTGAATAAATGAAAAGGCTTTTAACGCTAAGAGAATTCTTCAGGGAGAACTCAAGTTTAATAGCTCTCCAGTGACACAATTCTCTCGAAATATTCCTAAGTATTGTGGTTCTTAAGACCTGAGAAAAATCTAGTATGGAAAAAGTATGGATATCAGTATGGGATTGCAGAAATATATCTTCTATTTCGTTTTAACCCATATTTTACCACATTATGAAAAACTTAATATGTTTTATAAAAATTACTATTACAGACTAAGGAGACCTCAGGAATACACATAAAATTTTAAACATTACCAAATATGTATTCGTTTCCATTTTACAAGCTGTCATGTATATAGGACGATGGTACAATCCACTACTGTACACTTGGTTTTTCACTCAAGCTTTCTGGTACTTGTGAAATGGAAGACAACACTCTACGCAAAGTCCTAAACAATATTTTTCATGAATTGCCACTGTTTTTCTTAGTACAATGCTTCAACTTATTGTGTTGTTTTAAGTTTGAAGTTTTTACTAAAACGTTTTCAGTCTACAGCTTCAAAAGGCTCTTCTGAATGGTTTGAGTCTTGTTTTGATGAACAGACAGTTGCTTTTCAGCAATGTTTAGAAGTACACACAAACCCATGTAAACAATAGTAACTTTTCTACAGGTTCCAATACATATAAAGGCTTCTGCTGAAGCAAACAGCTTTGACATTTTCCAAGCAGCATCCAGTACTGCTTCAAAGGCATTTCGAAATTATGATCGGTCATTACCTTTTTGTATTACATATGGATGCATAATATTTCTATATGATTTTCATATAAGTCCACACCACTTTTACACTAGTACAAAATGAAATATTTTTCTTTTTTGTTTCAATTCTTCATTGTTCTGTGTTTTTTTTTTTTTTTGAAAAACTTTGTCATCGAAATTGTTCATGAGTGATACTTTATTGCCATCATTTCAACAAACAGCTATAATCTTGTGCTTCATGTGAAATTTCCTATCGGATGTTTAAATCCCATAATTTTCAAGATTTTGGATGGTTCTAAGGGACATTTTCTCATTTCAATTTCCCTTACTGTTTCCGTTTCAAATAGTTGTTTGTTTCTGAGACGAACAAAAATATTATAAGACAAAAAAATGTATGTTTTGTGCCCTCGGACAGCAAATTATTATCAACAACTGTATTATTTACTAACTGTGTTACCTGAGAATAATTCTTTTCATTTTTCATCTTTTTAGCTGTGTTATGACAGTCGAAACAATTTTTTGAATCGGACATCTTTTTTGTGCTCCTTGATATAGTATAAAATGGAAAGTGGTAACCACCAAAAGAGTTGACAATCGAGAGCTTACTACCAAACTTCATAAGCTTCCCATTTGTGTAAATTTTTCATCTCTAATTTTCAAAATAAAAGGCAATTTTTTCATCAGTGGTTGAATGCTCAGAAAACACACCAATTTTTCGAAAAGCTTCATTCAAAAAATTATAAATTAATCGAACTTTACAGTAGCTATCTAAATCAATAGTAGAGTTATCATCAAATTGTAAACACAGCTTGATATCAAAGAACTGTTTTCATGGCATAGTTTGACGAACAAAAGTTGTTCCTTTATCGGGAGCATCTTCCCTATTTCACTGGGTATTATATAATATCCGCTACATAACATTATGCCCAAAAAGTGTTTCAAGTTTGATGTTTGCAGTTATTCTTAGGCCAGGGTTACTTATTACTTTCCTTTACTGCTTTCATCATATTTTCGACCACACTCTCGAAAAGTTTCACGAGTGTTTTCCTGAAATTATGTCCAACAATATCTTCTGACGATTTTCATTTGAAAGTGATTCATAAAGTTATGCGAACTTCGTTACACACTTGGGCCGTTTTTATTTTGATATATTTATTTCTTTTAGTGTTGATTCCTATTGAAATGTTTATTGCTCAAGGAGTCTAGAAGTTTTTCGGCAAAATCAGCGTAACTATACAGAATGCTAGAATTATTTTCATGAATTTCTTCATCATCAGTGACTATATCTGGATCAGATGGCAATATTTTCAAGTCAAGGTCACTCTCATGGGTTCATCCCCCTATGACATTACATATTCTATAGCTAGTTCAATTGTTAATATTTTCTTATTCAATATGCCACATGTACTCCTTCTTTAATTTTTTTGCTTCTGAGATCAGCGTTCATACTTTGAACAGCAAATATTTTTACTCATTCCAGAAGGTAGCATCACAACGTATTAAGTGCGAATGATAAATTATTCGACAAAAAACTCCCTACGACCCCCAAAAACCTGCTCTTTCAACTCTTGTTGTGAGAAAACTTCATAGTATTGAGTTTTGAAAGAGAGCAATTAGGTTTTCCATTCCATTTTCCAACAGCTAAGCTACTTTTGTATGGAGCGCGCATAGCAGGGGATTTTACCATCGTCCTATTTATAGGACGGCTAATTAAACCTTCATAAAACCTATTTAAATGTAGTTTTATCTTTGTAAATTTTACTCAGTACTAATGTATATGATTAGTAATTATAAAATTAAAAGAGGATATTGGCATATTTTCTACACAATTATTTTAATTAATTATTAAATTATGCATTATAAAACTGCAAAAAATTGTCAAATTCAAAAATAAAAATAAAATAAAAATATTTATAATTGAACTCTAAAATTTTGTCTACAGTACTTATCAAACATAAGGTTTATAAAAATACCAAATTAGAAACTAAAAATGTGATAACCCTTGCCAAAATGCAATAAATATGATCTGTCCTATATACAGGACGATAGTAAAATATGGGTTAAATTTTATAGTTGGAAAAGAATCACAAAAATGTGCGCTTTGGGATCGAATAAATTTTAAAATTTTATGGAAAAACGATTTTTAAGAATTTAGTGGAGCCCAACCTTTAATGTAGCATGATTAAAGCATACTTTTTTTTCTCACTTATAAAGAATATTCAAAGTGGTAATCTTAAATATTAATTATATATAGATACATAGATTTATCTTATTTATCATAGATATTAGTAGTGTACAAATGTTTTGTACTTCAAACCTGAAATATTTGGATTTTAATGTGAATATTTGTTGAAAAAGACCCAGCACCGTAACTAATTACAATTTTATAAAAATTAATACAGTGAAACCTGGGTATAACTATACTGTCTATTACAATAAACCTGTCTATAACGATATTTGCATTGGTCCCAGAAAAATGTCAGCATGAATAATCGAACTGTCTATAACGATAACCTGTCTATAACAACAGTTTTTTAGGTCCCAACAGTATCGTTGTAGACAGGTTTTACTGTATTAAGGAATCGTGTTTTTTACTGTAACTGTTCGATTGAAGTTAATTCTATTGGTAAAAACAAGTAGAGGGATTTTGTCTCTTGCATTACTCAAAGCCATTTAACCATAGAAGGTTGGCACTGCTTATCAGCTGTTCTACAATTTACTTGTTTTTATTTATTTATTTTTTTTTAATACAAAACGACTTCAAGTAGTGTTTCGTCACAAGATATATTTACCAAAACTATCTCCTATCTTTTTTATTTCACAACGCTTAGAACGTGATAAATATGAAGTATTCCATTACTTTTTTTATTAGTATTGTAATTACCACAAGTAAATACATTTAATAATTCCAAGGAATTTTGATTTTCAATGTGCAACGGAAATCGTCTTTTGGTTGTTAGAGCACAAAAAACTTATTTGGTGTTCAAAACAGATATTTTAACGGTTAAATCGGCTGCAGTGAAGGTGCAAAACAATATGTGGATGCTTTACGAAAAGAAAAGATGTAGCGAACCCAATTTACGACACATTTACATTACTTTTGCCAGGGAAAAAAATAATTTGGACGAAGGTGTTCCCCTGTGTCTCCGCTGCAACTACAGCACTGGTCTCCTGCAATGTTTTAAAATTAATTTTAAATATTTTAAAAATATTTAAAATTAATGTTAAAATTTAAACTTTGTGAAAATCAAAAGTTAAAATTGAATATACTTCTTTCGTGGGTGTTTTTTGTGCATATTTCTCATACAATTAATAATGCTTCCAATAACTATTTTAAAAATATTTTGTATCTGTATTGTTAAGACTAAAATCCAACGTAGTTACAGAAAGCTACTATACTAGTAAATAATAATTCTTCTTGAAAGGAACAAATCCTTGTTTAATAGTTCATTTCTAATGAAAAACGTATTTAAACAGTTATTCTTTCAATGGTATGCTGGGTAATAATTTTTAGTCAGAGCAAATTTTGAGAAAACTCTTTGAAAAAAAAAATTGTGCCAAGTTTAGAGCATATTAATGCGAAACCAGTTTGTAATTACAAGTATTTTAAAATAATGTATTATACTAAATTAGTATTTTTGGACGCATAAACTGTGCTCACCTGAGTAACAATCATCTCAATTCGTTTTAACTTGCATCGAGTTCGATTTAAAACCTCGTGCTTGAACTAAAATGAAATAAATAAGTCATTTTTTTGTTTGTTTGTTTTTATAATTGCAATAATGCATTCCTTTGATTACGCTTAACATAGATTAATAATGCTATTGTTGGGCGAATACAATCCAGCAGCATTGTAATGCTCTAATTAGGATCTGCGTAGCCTTCACAACGTTGCCAGGTAAGGTTTGCCCCATCTAAAGTAGCGTTTATTTCTAAAAGCAAAGCCACTTTTACGAATGAAATTCAAGGGCTCGTGGCAAGAAACGCGATAAGCCATACTTTAAAAAAAATATTTTTTTAAGTCTTAATGCTGCTTTTACAATAAAAATAAACACGGCAATGGATTATGTCATTTGGAGAAAAACATATATGGTTTTAGTAATGCAGAATATAGAATGTATAGTATCTATAAGAATATTTGTAGCATTTTTTTAAAGATGGAATCTGGCCTGCTGAAAAATTCAATCATGAGGCATATTACATTCTTGCCCTGAGCCCTTCAATTATAATGAAGTTTTTTTTCACAGCTGTTTTGTGGTAGTTACACATTGATATGTTTTACTTTGTCCTATTTGCGTACGTTAACTGAAAGTTTTAAAATATGATACATTTTAACGCCAGTTTATTTTTAGTCGATTAAATGATCCCAGTAAAAGTTCCGGCTGAAATGTTTTAACGGTAAAAATTGTTTGAAGGTTGGCTCACAATGTAAGGCAGAAGGAAAATATAAAAACCTATTTCTTCATGAGTAGAATTGAGTATACAAAATTCATCAGTTGGAGCAAGGGAACAAAGATCGGACTAGTTCCCTTGTTCCAACTGATGAATTTTGTAAAATTTTTTGCGCTTGTTTCCTTTTTCAAACTACCGATTCAGTTGCTGATTAGAATTTCGTCAGTTGTATTTCTTTTTGTCATTAACTCTTCGTAACAAAAATTAGCATAATGACTAGTACTAGGTACGTGTAGAGCCAAATTGTTTAAAAACACAAAACAAGGTTAGACAAAATGTTTTTAAATTAGACAAGACATCGTTAATATTATTACACAGTTCCCTGAAAGTGTTATTGATAAGTGTTCTCGCATGATAAATCTAATGTGTTGCAAACCTTTTTTTTAAGCTTAGTCGGTAAGTTTGTTAGTGATTAAGTGTAAAAAGCACTGCAAATGTGCAATAACTTTTCTAAAGATAGATATCAAAAAGTTGAATAAGGAAAAAAAACGCAATGTTAAAAATATTTCAAGCATCTTGAGCAAGTAGTGTAGTTAAGAACGTAGTACTGATTACAAAAAAAAAAAAAAAAGCCCTACTGATTACAAAAAAAAGCCCTTGGTTTCTATAAAATTTGAGTACATGTTATTTATCGCTTTTATTCTAAAAAAAATCTCTTAAACCTTTTCCTTCAAGGAACACATCAAGGGATTATTTCATGTATTTAATTCATATTTGTACTTTTTTTTGACGAAATTTTCAAAAGTAAAGTAAATTTCAAGCGAGATTTAAAACGACTTCTGAATAAATAAAGGTGGTTTTAAAAGCATCTCTATACGAAGACTCTTTTTTTTCTGTGAATCGGAATCGACGGACTTGTATGTGGAAGATGGAATGAAATTTACCGGGAGAGTAATGCGTCGAATTCATGTTTGGTTTCGAGGCAATGCTTCCTGTTTCATTTTTTTATCCAATAGGCGTCCTACCTCTGGCCATTGATCCATTATGGAGGAAAATAGTCTCCCTCGAGTGTATGTGGAATATTCTAAATATTTAAGAATTTGAATAATATAAGAAAGTCTGGGCATAAAATTGGATATGCTGTGGAAGTGGTGTGCTTTAGAATTTTTTGTTCTTATTGCCCTATATTGGTGTGCGTACACTGTGTATTGACTGTAACATATTGATCTATATTCTTTGAAGGAATCTTAGATGGACTAATACAATGCGCATGACTCGTTCAATGTTTGAGAGACATGAGTTGTTTCATCTACTGGATTCATTTTTGCTTGATGCTTGTACAAACAGCTCTTTAGGATGTTTTAAATAACTGAAAAGAATACAAAATGTTTTTTTCTTTCTGTCTTGTAATAAAAAAAAATACTGTTAAAAACTTTTGATAGCCTAAATTTAACTGGATTACGTTACACCTGACAATGAACTTCTACACTTACAGTAAGTACTCCAAAACTCTAGATTTATCTGAAGAAGATTATTTTTGCTGATTGAAGTATATTTTAAAACCTCTTTGAAACTTATTGATGGAAATTCTGACATTTTTATCCTCTAATACAAAGGAAATAGTAAATTTAAAGAAAAAAAAATGCCGTCCGCACAATCATAGCCTTTCATTTCACATTTTATAATCGACGAAAGCTGTGTGTCGATTCACTTTCAAAGCGAAAGAATGATGATGCGTATTGCATGTATATTGTAAGAGTGGAAGATCATTGTCAGGTGTTACGTAATCCAAACAAGTGTAGGCTATAAAAACTTTTCAATACTAATTATTCTTTTTTTTTCCATCTTTTACGGTCAAAAAAATGTAAATAATGCCATCAGAAATATTTTTATACTATTCTTCGAACTGTTATTCTTAATAACTTATTTAATTCCCTAATTGAAAAAAAAATAAAAACTGACTTTAGATCAAGAGCGGCAACACCCAACTGTTCCTAGAATACTTTCTGTTATTCACAGTGAAAGAGAAAAATATTAGCTTGAAATTGATACCAAATTCAGTTTAATTTGTTGAAAATTCAAGAAATTAGAGAGATTTTCTGAATTGATGCCAAAACGGTGACTCCGAAAAATGATGAAAAATTGAATTTAAAAAAAAAATCTCCAAAGCGTAATTTTCATTCAAAAGATGTAAAAAAAATAATTTGTGGGCTTTTCTCATAGATATCTGTTTGTATAATGGACAAAATGTGAAACATGATGGCACATGGCATTAGGCGATTTGACGTGAAATGATCCATTACTATATTTTCAGCAGAAAATAAAATTTAAAAAACAAGCAAATAAAGTTTTTTGAAGAAGATTTTTTTAGATTACACATTTAACATTAGACCAGAGTTTTTTTTTTTTTCATTTTATTTTCTATCTATCCCTATCTCTATCTTCTTAAAAAACAATTATAGAACGTACATGTGTATGTATCAGTTGGTAAATTTCATAGAATATGTGGCAATTCCTTTACTCAACGAGTCTTCTCTAGTTCACCTTTACTAAAACTATTTTTACTGTACATAAAAATTTAAATGTATCTATTTTCACAAGCAAGGATATGGAAATTATTTTATTTTTGCTTTCAAAAATGGTAAGTAAAATTTTTAAAACCAAAATATCAAATATTTTTAATTTTTGGAAAAAAATATTTTTTTGATTCTACATTAAATCTTATACCAGACTTTTATCCCTTTTTTTCCCTTTTATTCTCTCTCTTTTTCAAAAGCAATCATACAGTGTACGTGTGTCACTTGGTAAATCTCGTAGAGTAGATGGCAATTCCTTCACTCAACAAGCCTTTTCTACATCGTTTTTAGTGCAACTCTTTCTTGCAGATCTTATTTTGTAATAATCTCACGTAGTTTTCGACTTAAGCAACTGCAGTAAAGTAAACATGAACGGATGGATTCATTCGTATTTTTCATTCCTTCTTCTTTTTTGACAACGTTCTCGCCGTCATTGTATCGTTACGACTTCTGCTCTTTCATTCGCCTGGATTCTTGCTTTTTTTTAAGAAAAAAATGTTTGATTTTACTTTGTTATGATTTCTTTTATTAGAACGTACTGAAGCTGTTTAGCTTCAAGTCGTCAGTCAACTTCAGTAACTAAAATTCAGTGATTTTAATACATTTTCTTTATAGTTTATATATGAGTGTGATGTAATAGTTATTGCTGTTGGGGTTAGCTAGGCTGGCAATTTGGGGGACGCTGCTTCACTTTCCAACTGTACCGTAATTTGGTGGGAAGACCAACTTCCACAGTACACACATGCCATAAGCACCCGTTTTTAGGGTAGGCAAAAATTCACAGCACAACAACATGTTCATACAAAGGAAGGATAAGGACAGGAGAGAGAAAATACATCCATGTCCGATCCGGGAGACGACTCCAGAACCTCCCCGTCAGCAATCTGACTTCTCTGACCACTAGTCAAGGCGATCGGCATCAATTATTACTGCAGTTGATTTATCTACACCGATTAATGTACTCTTACTCTCGTTTATAGCGAGTCCTGATTTATCGAGAACCCGAACGTGACGAGAAAAACCAACACAGTGGGTTTGTTTCCAATTTTTCAGAAATATATATATATATATATATATATATATATATATATATATATATATATATATATATATATATATATATATATATATATAATATATATATATATATATATATATATTATATATATATATATATATATATATATATATATATATATATATATATATATATTAATATATATATATATATATATATATATATATATATATATATATATATATATATATATATATATATATATATATATATATATATATATATATATATATATATATATATATAATATATATATATATATATATATATAAATATATATATTTCCTTAAAGAGCATGGTCTGAATCATGGGACGAGTTACTTTTTTTTCCTTAATCTTGATTTTTTTCTATCTTAACTGGGAGAGCGACCCCGCGGGGGTCATTTTATGACTCCAAGCCTTCAGCAAATAGTAATTGCCCCAAAAGTAGTCACCAGTTCATTCTTTTCTTATCAGTAGCTGAGTTTGATCCGCCCATCCACCTTTTGGTAGCAGTTTTGAACGGACTTCGGGCATTTGCGCTCCACTAAAAAGCGTTTAGTCAGTTTACTCGGGGTCCTACAATGACCCCCGCCCGCGTTCTGGCCGTTTGTCTCACAGACAAACTATTTCGAATGGTTAATACGATTATTTTTTTATATTCCTTCAATATTGAAGTTCTTTTACGTAAATTGTGATGACAATACCATACGAGAACAAAATACGTCGTTTTTCGAACCCTTTTTGCTGAAATTGAATCAAATAATTGTTTTATCAATGAATATAATACGGAACCTTTTTTTTTTTAAGAGACATTCTTAGATCATATAAAAAAAAATCAGCTAATATGATGCAGAGTTCAAAAAGGATGGACATACTTTAAATGCAGTGAATTGTAGTTTAAATGTGTGGAACGTAGTGAAACCCTGATTTTTTATTGCAAAATATGACGTAAAGGGAGACGAAATTGCCTTGAATGTAGCGATTTGGTCTTTTTTTTAGTTTTAATAAAAAATGAAACATTTTTAGCATGAATTCTAGAACATTCTGCATCAAAAAAAAAAAAAAAAAAAAAAAACATTATAGCTATTATAAAGTTTTCAAAACTCTAATAAAGCATTACAATCTGCTGTGTGTCTAAACTTGATTAAAAAGAGGAAGTATAGAAATGCTTTCATTTTAAAGCTCATTTATGAATCGTACTTACATCTTAAATTCAATTTTAAAATCGAAAATTATAATACGTTATACTTTTATCAGTACACAAGTCGTAAAATTATGGGTTTATTTGCGTGTAACTGGGTTTTGATCTGGGGTTATATAATAGCACCCGCGCGTTCTAACGTTAGCCTAACGTCGCCCAGGAAGTGCGCGTTCTCCCGGATTAAAAAAAAAAAAAACTTAAAAGACGTCCTGTCGTTCCTTTCATTTTAGCTACTTGTGTCACTAGTAAAAAAGTCACGAGGGTTACCTGAAGAAATTTTCAGGACTTTGCCAAACTTACCCAAATGAATATTTTATTTAACAAATGATTCCTGTTCCGTTAATAATAATTGATCATAGTGAAAAAGCACCAGAAGGTGATGTCTTGCCAGAAAAGACAGTATCACTCTGCGATTCAAGATGGCTTTCTTGTGACATAACACGATGAAATATTTTGTTTCAGAAATATGACATTTTTAATAATTATCTAAAAAGTAAATGTTGGGAAAATAATAGCATTTTTGGCTCCATCTTATTATTATTATTATTTTATTTATTCTTTTCTCATTCTATCAATTTCAGCGACTAAAAATAGTACTTTTGACAGCATAGTACTTTTGCATTCCATTGGTAGATATAATATTAAGTCTATAGAGGCGTTACACGTTTTTGAGAAGAAAACGATGGTTATATGCACCGAGCTGTACATTTGCAGTTCTTGCGCCTATATTTTTTTAACCTTTCCAGCCCAGGTAATCATTTATAATAAAAATTCCTTTAACAATCCAAAGCAAATCAAAAGTTATGATCAAGTCATAGATGTTGCAAACACGTAATGAAGATTTTCTTTTCTTATTTTGTGAAGGCCATAATGACCAATGTTATTATAGCTGAACTCTAATATAGAGCAGCTGCAAAAAATAATACAAGATAATAGGGAGAAAGTTTAAACAAAAAAATATCAAGTTCTTTAGTTATGTACAATTAAAAAAAAAAGAAGTATGAATGCATTTTTCAAACTTTTTTCGCGAACCTGTTTTTTACGAGACCCAAGTTATAACGAGCAAATTCCACTATTATTTCACAGTCGTTTTACTGTACCAATATTATTACTTTCCGCCTTTGTGATTTGAATTAGAATTACTTAGTTTGTCACCAAGTGTAATAATCCTTGACCTAAAGTACATTATTCTAGTTATTTTAAATAAAGCTGTTCAGCATTTTTTCCCTAAAAAATCTGATGTGGAAACCATACTACATCCTGGCTCTTAAATATTCCACGTATTTAACTCCAAAAATGGTCAGGCGGGCTCAAGTATATGTGTTAAAAGTAATAACTTCTTGAATAGATAATTTTTGGCATCTTCATGCACGTATAAAATTATGGTAAAAATAACGTTCAAATATATAGAGATTTTTTTTGTTTTTTCTCAGCATCCGACATTTAAGCAAAACATCTGTAGGACGTGTAAAAAAACATAAATACAATAAAAAAATGGCTTAGAGTAAGCGAACAACATTTTATTTCATCCCTCATTTTTTGCGAACCGACAAATGAACAAATGTTTAACAGAGATTTATTTAACTTATATCGACAGTTTTAAAGTATTTTATTGACATCCAGCTGAAAATTGCCAAACCTATTCCTATTGACGCATTTCAGTTTTTCGTCAAATGTGTCATAATCTTGTCGTTATATCGCGTAGTGCTTACTAATTTGCAATGTTACTTTAGTTGGTACTGAATTTAATTTTTATTAATCCAAAAAGCATTTTAATGATACCCATTTTGGAATATCAAAATGCAACACAAAATGTAAGTTTACAACTAGGCTCCATACAAACGCTAACTAAAAATTTCAATTTTATACCCCAAACACTTTACTTGAAATATTCTGAAGCTTTAATTGATTTTAACTAATCTGATTAAAATGTTCCGAGTTATTTCAATTAAATTTACTTACTTAGTAAAACAAATGTAGAGATGCTAGTTGCTTAAAATTATTTATTTAGTTATCATTATTATTATTATTATTATTTTGAGAACAAATACAGATATACATTATTTCTGATTTATCTCTCGAATAAATGTATCTTAATTGGATACAAACTATTTCAACCATTAAAACGATTATTTTACTTACAAGAAAAATTAATTGCACTGCGTTCTCTGTTTTTATGAATTAAATATAATTATGCCGAACATTAGTCACTTGGACGTTACCATCTTTTATTTTAAAAATTGTACCAAAGTATGTTCTATTGGGGAAAAGAAATAATTTACACTTTAATTATTTTTGTTCATGATAAAAAAAGAGGGCAAACCGTCACGCATGAAGTATTTCATTGTTTGTACATTTACATATCATTGGATTAAAACTTCGACGAACAAACAACGCAAAAAAAAGAAGAAAATAAAAACTTTTAAAAGTGCAAATTCTTATAAAAACTCAGAATCTGATTTTGTTATAATGTATTTTTAACGGAAAAAGAAAAGTGAAAGATGGCTAAGAAAAAAAAATAATTTCGGTGTTTTTTCTTATTTTTTGTCTTTTTTCCCTTAGATTCTAAAAGGATTTCTTCTAATGATTGTTTTTTTTATGAATTGTTTGTTGGATGCGTGGTGAAAGAATAAAATTCTTAGAAATTTTTTTGGGAGTGTGAGGGAATTATTCTTACCGCAATTCAGTTTTTTAAGCATGCAGGTTTTCTTTTTCTTCGAATTTAATCTATGTCAGGCATTGTACATAAACTTTCAACATGATTACGAGTAGCATTATTTATCTTGATTTTTTTTCTTGAAATAAATGTATAAACTATTTTAAAGATAGTGCAAAAATAAAAACGTATTTTAATGTTTTTTTTTTTTTTTTTTTGTAAAAAATGGTTTGTTACTGCAGAATCAAAGAGAAAACGATCGGTTATATTTTAGGAAATTTAAAAAAAAAGACAGGGTAATTAAAGAAATCTTGTACTAAAAAGTTTATTTATGGAATAAAAGCGTGAAAAAATGCACCCTAATTGGCTGCTGAGCTTAGTCTAGTACAGCTACCAACGCAATTTCCTCCTCTAAGATTAGCAGGGGCAAAAAAGGTTGGGTGGTATTGATTTTATTCATCTTGTGACATATATTTGTACTTTAATTTAAAGTTTTCATGGCACGACAGTATCTCCGTTGTTGGCTTTATACCTCACGACCCTAAAAATTTTGAACCAGTTTTTTTATTACAACACGAAGTACCGATAATTTCGTTCTTTTGCAATCACATTAAGTTACAATTATTACAGAATACTTTCAGTGTCTGAAAGTTCTTTACATGCTACTCCCTGCTAAAATTATTGATTTCAGTTTGTTTCACTTTTTTGTTTTGGAATAAAGTTGTATTTTCTTTTGAGAAAATGATAGAATGTGCTTCAAGTATTGAAGCATATTCACGGTTCAAAAATAAAGCATATTAATGGACTTGCGTCAAAACAGAAATTACATCATTTTTGCAAAGCAGATGTGATCTAAATGCAAATATCAGGTGATCATGCAATATGTCTGCTAATACGTTTCGATAGATGACATAATCTTCCAAATGTATCCCGGGAAAGAAATAAGAATATCACAACAGTTGTAACTGAGATCTTATAAATTAACAAACAGCGTAATATTTTCCTAGTCGAAGCTATAATATATATTTATCACGAATGTATTAAGAAACTTTCTACAACATGTAATTTTTATGGAAGTTTAATTTCTTTCTGAACCTTGTGGCATTACTACTGTGATATTATTGTACTGATAAGTAACTGAGGTAGAGAACCTTTAGTTTGAATCAATTTAAAAGAATGTTATAATAATAAGAAAAAGTAAAACACGTCCCTTAAAACGCATTCAGTTTGGACAGACATATCAAATGACGTATGTCCTACGTCCCCCTTTTTCACAATATTAGGAAATACTCGTGAGCTTTCTATCATCCCCCCTACCCTTATTTATAGGTAACTACTATTAAAAAAACTTTTTTCAGTATGCAAGGTTTCTTGGTCACAATGATTTTTTAAATAAGCTTTTCACTTTTTGAAATTGATTAAATTAAGTTTCCAGACCTAACTTCTTCAACTGAAAAATAACATAAAAAAAATTGTATCCATTTTGTAACTTGCTACATTTTTTCCGTGATGAGAAACACTGTTTTATATACTAAGTATATTTTAGTATGCTATCTCTTTCACTAGCTTTGCGCTCAAGTGTTCTATATAGCTCTTTTTTTTTTTTTTTTGGATTCACAAATACTGTAGTTGATTTAATCTGTATTTCAATTTTACTAGCATTCACTTGACCACTAAGAATAAATTAGTGCAACTCAAAGTTAAAATCATTTTTAAAATGACAAAGAAAGGAATACAAGAGCATGAAAAACACCAGAAACAATTTTTAAACTAGGATAGCCCTCAGACACGTAGCGCCTATCTCTTCATTTCACTGCGACTTTTAAAATGAAACTCTTCCATTTCTTTACAGCACGAGGTTAAAACTTTGTACACAAACAAGAACTCTTTCACAAAAATCCAAACCAGTATATTTTTAAGGAAAGAAAACAACGTTTCACAGAGTCTCATAAACAGTCACTTTTCATTCGTAGAAAGTAACATCATATTAGTTCTATTTTTCTTCATACTTGCATTGTACTCATAAGACATTGCTTTCGTGTTTTCTTACGTTTTATCACGTTTAGAAAAGTGAAGGTAGAAGAAACTTTGCACATTAAGTTGTTTTGGAGAGATATCGTAGGCGCTGGTTTTTATTTCAAAATTTTACAATTTTACTGTGCCAAGTTTTGTACAAATATATTGTGTTTAGAATAATCACATGGCAAGTTTTTTGTCTTACTAATGCAATAAACATTTAGACTAATTTTTCTAGCTAGGCGCACCTTTTTTCTAGGAGAGGGGAGGGGGATAATAGGTCCTCTACGTACATAAACCGCAATAGAATTGACAGTTATTTGCAAAAATATTCTGGAGAGGGCTTTACCCCCCCCCCCCCCTTTGCGTTACTGCCTCCTAGCACTTTTTTTTTTAATTTTTTATTTTTTTTTATTTATTATTATTATACTATTTTTTTTTTTAACACTGAGCAGCATCAATGTGAAATAAAACCAGTTTGATGTTTGTACATTTTCTTTGAAAGTACTTTGCAAAAATGATAAGTATTTGTATTTGACCATGTAAAAATTATCGCAGTGCTTTTGAACAACAGCTGGTCATTTCTGCCTTGAATTATCTCTTAAAACGTCTGCAAACTTAAATACAATCTAAAAACAGACTGTAATTATCATTTCTAACTAGTGGTAGGATAATACATTGCTCTTGTACTCTTTTTTCTTCGAAGGACAATATTATGTCTAGGCTGTGAACATTTCTTCACAGATTCCTTACGAAAAAAATGTAGTAACGTATTTATGTAAAAATTATAACTGTACAGTTAAAACTATTTAAAGTTTCTTCTCTCCTTACGTTTGAAAAAATAAATATGAAAATTATTAACTGTGTAGATTTGATACAGCATACTATGAAACTAATTTTAGAAAAAAAAATGTATTATTTCGAAATTTAGATAATGATTTTTTAAGTACAGCAAACTATCAAACATGTGTTGAAGCTAGCTTTGATAGAATTCGATGGTACTAAGAGAGCTGAAAGGTGGGGCAAACCTAACCCGACAGCGTCGTAATGCAACAATTGCGATCTGCGTAGCCTTCACAATGCTTCCAGTTTAGGTTCCCCCTACTATAGCTAAGTAAGCATTATTAATATACAATATTAATTATACTAAATGTTTTTTTATTTTCATAAACTAATGCTGAAAAATGAGCTACATCCTATTTTTTAGCTTATTATATTATTTCTTTTGTAGTTAAATATTTCCATCAAATGGCAAAAAGTTCTAATGTCCTGATATAGTACGGCAATGAAAAAACCAGACGTATTTTGATTGCTTTTAAATGTTTTTGGTGCGCAAAACGAATGAATATACGGATTCAGCAATTCAACCTAGAAACCCGCATTAGATATATGAACTTCACAGCAATGAATGGTGACAAAGCAACTTTCGAGTTTGTTTCGGCTCTTAGTTTCAAAAAGCAGTAAATCCCTTTCACATAAAAGCTCAACAAAAGTAGCAGAGTGTGCTAAACCGTTGCTATGCCAACCTAGAAGAGCTGTAAATTTCGAAATTTATGTTGAAGAGTCTTTCCATCCTGGAGTTTTTTTTATCGCCTTTGCTTCTCATAATAAATCACACATATGGGACCTGCATGTTAATTTGTGACCCTGCATTTGCTGAAGTCCGTGAACAGGTGCTGAAAAATGTATACACCATTCATCACGTTTTTGTTACCCAGCTTCACAGACTCCAATTTTTCATTACCTAATGGAATCCGTTAGCACCGTAAGAAAGACGCTCTGGCAGAAAACACCGATTAGGTTAGTGGTAGAGGATATATCTCATCGCGCTGGCTAGCCCTCAATGTCCCAGTTTTGAACTACGTCAAAATTTACGAGATACTATTGATAGTTCATGTAGTATGCAGACAATTCTTATTTTACACTTGATATTGCTTCTATGCAAGTATGATGTAATAATTATACCGTACTACAATTAGTTTAATTGAAAATACTAGTACGTGTAGTGAGTTTGGACAAACGATGAAGATTTTTCAACGTTAAACTTAGTTCTGAATGTACCGGTTTTGAAATATACCAAAATTTACGAAATATTATCGATATTTAACGTATCATTTGGATATTTTTTTATTCTAACACTTGTGAACATTTTTTGTAGAAATTTGTCATAAAAGTTATGCCAGTACTGCTTATCCGTTTCAAGGAATATACTAGATTGTGTAACAGAGTAAGTGGGACAAAATATAAGTTTTTATATGGATTTTAGGTCCCCAAACTCATAATTAGGGAAATAATCAAATTGAAAAATAATTTCAACACAAAAAACTTGACACTATCATGATAAATATTGACTGATAAATATTTAAACGCAGCGTTTTGAGTTTTACGCTACTCTACACTCGTTGTCAATAACATATTTTGATTAGAAAACATAACTGATAACAAGGGTTTAAACTTATGTGTGTGCATAGAGTGCTTTTTAAAATTATGTGAGCTATTTTAGCGTCTCTGTACGGATCATCGCATAACATTTGCATTTAATTTTTAATTGTTTTGAAAAATATACATATTTTGCTTTTTTTTATTATTTTTACTTCAACAACCTGTCATTCTGCAAGGGAAATAAGTTGTAATCTCATATTGTGCACGTTCTCTTAAAATTCAGATCTCCAATATCTCTTTGAGTTCTGGTCTCAAATGTTTAAAATGATTTTGTGTTCGATTTTTTTTATTTTTTTTGCGATGGAGATTATTTTCCCAAATACCCAGTTAGGGGACTTATAATCAGTATAAAAAATAAGATTTTTCATTTTTTAACGCTAGAAAGACGGCTTTTTGCGTATACCTAGAAAGACTAGCAGCGGTCACTTTGACCGCCATACTTAAAAGATTGGAAATTTCCTGATTTCGGGATTTTTAACCATAGAAAAAAGATTTGTTTCAACATGGCAGAGTTTAATTTAACAATTTCATCGTAATATAGTCTGCAAATAAGTCTCAGATAGCTTTTTTTTATTTTATGTTCGATCAAGTGAAACACACAGGCTTTACACAATTGGCATTGAGAAAGAGCAAATTTGTACAAAAAAGAGAACATTTTCTTAGCATGTAATAACTCACAAGTACTATAATCAACCATGCATGTGTTTGGTTTAAAAACAATCTATATATCGCAAGATACCGTACAATACTGCATGTTACAGTATACCGAAATACTTATGTTATCACGTCACCTGTATATTAGCCATTAACAGTTTTTTTTTTTGGGGGGGGGGCAATTAGAACAAATGCTTGTAGTTTTATTTCCGCATAGTTTAATTTCTCACTATTTTAATCTTTTTCCTTAGATACTTATAGTCCAGTCATTATAGTAAGTTCACCTCGGAATTCGAGATACCCAGCTGTAAGTCTGTAAATACTTGTATATTGACACCCCAAAAGTTGTCTCAAAACCTACATATGGTAGGATGTACGCAACTATTAAATTTCAAGGTCAAAGGTCACAAAAATCGGTTTTTTGCGCTTTTTTGTAAATATCTCATTACCTATGGGTTTTTTGCTATTTGTATATATCATCAATATTGTAAAATACAAAATTCTCTACAAATCTGGTTTAAAAAAATTTTATACGGTGAACAGTTTTCGAGATAGAGGGCGGAGAGCGCGCGGTCACAGGATCACTTCAGGTCAACCGGTGCCTCCGGTCGAAAATACGCCATATAAAGTTGATGAACTATCGATAAATCAATGATTATAAATATTTGTTAATTTTTATGAACTATTATATTATATTTTATCATTTTTTTCCTAACCTATCCACTTTTTATTCAGTATTAATTTACTGAACAACACTTATCTGCCCATGTAATTGCAGAATTGTTAATGAAAAAATAGGAATTTTATTTGAATTTTAACCTAATTAGTATTAATAACTTCTTACATGACGAAAAAAAAACAAATAGATTATGAATTAATCTTTTTATTAAAAAACATCATTCAATACATTTATTTTTATTAAAAGTAAAAAAATGGAATAAAGGGTGCAAAAACTACAATTTATAATTTTATTCATCTTCTTCCTCTTCATCGTCGTCTTCCGGCTGCTGGTAAATTTCAAACTGGTCTTCAGTATCGTCTTCAAGGACGTTTGTCTCAAGTTCTTCCATGATTTCGGGGTCATAGGTTCCATCTTCGTTAATGTCTCTGATATGATAGAGCATTGAGACACGTTTGCCCATTACATCGGCCACAAGCTAAAGAGCATTGCAAGCCCGCTTTCCTGCATCCGCATCGCGAGATTATTAGAGAGTGGAACTCAAACTTTATTGGCAGTCTATAATGCTCCGAAATCTGAAAAGTCTGGATCATTTTCGTTATATGCATTAAGTCAAGTCTACAAAACTTAATAAACCTGTGCAGCTTTCAAATATTCACCAATAAGTGCAGCTGCTCATCAACATTTCAAACGTGTATATTATCAAGTTCAAACGTGATTTGGAACCCCAGGTATGGGGTTGGGCAATGCGAAACGATTTTCTAGAGCCTATCATGACAATTTTACCCCCTGCTCCAGAAGATTTGCCAAATACAATTTTCTGCAACTGCAAGAGTGGTTGTGATTCGCGATGCGAATGCAGGAAAGCGGTCTTGCAATGCTCTTTAGCTTGTGGCCAATGTAATGGGCAAGCTTGTCTCAATGCTCTACCATATCAGAGCGACATTAACGAAGATGGAACCTTTGACCTCGAAATCATGGAAGAACTTGAGACAAATGTCATTAAATACAATAATGAAGACCAGTTTTAAAATTACCAGCAGCCGGAAGACGACTATAAAGAGGAAGAAGATGGTTAAAATTACAAATTGTAGTTTTTGTACCCTTTATTACATTTTTTTAAATAAAAATGAATGTATTGAATGATATTTTTTAATAAAAAGATTAATTCATCATTCATTTGTATTTTTTTTATCATGTAAGAAGTTATTAATATTAATTAGGTTAAAATTCAGATATAATTCCTATATTTTCATTAAAAATTCTGCAATTACATGGGCAGGTAAGTGTTGTTAAGTAAATTAATACTGAATAAAAACTGGATAGGTTAGGAAAAAAAATGATAAAATATTATATAATAGTAAATAAAAATTGACAAATATTTATAATCATTGATTTATCGATAGTTCATCAACTATATATGGCGCGTTTTCGACCGGAGGCACCGGTTGACCTGAAGTGATCCTGTGACCGCGCGCTCTCCGCCCTCTATCTCGAAAACGGTTCACCGTATAAAAAAAAAATTTTTAAACAAAATTTGTAGAGAATTTTGTATTCTACAATAATGATAATAAATTCAAATAGCAAAAAACATGTAGAAAATGAGATATTTACAAAAAAAGCGCAAAAAACCGCTTTTTGTGACCTTTGACCTAGAAATTTAATAGTTGCGTACACCCTACTATATGTAGGTTTTGAGACTACTTTTAGGGCGTCAATATACAAGTATTTACAGACTTGCAGTTGGGTATCTCGAATTCCGAGATTCTTACATAATTTAAGCTTAAATGACTGGACTATTATTTATATGCAGCAAAATTAATTAGTGAAGGTGACTTGGATGAAATTGGAGAAATAGGGTTTTTTTTTTTTAAATTTTCCCCTTTTTTCTCGACGTCGGGCCCTTTTACCTTTTTCTTTCACTGATTTTTATATTTTGAGCATCAGTTTTTGTTACCGAGGTTTCTTCTGATTCTAACTCAGAAGAACAATCCTTTTCTGAAACCTAGGCTCCGAAAATTTTTTGCAATAATCTCATGAAAGCAAATTCTTCTCATTGCTAGGAATATATTTCTCTTCAGATAAGTCAGACTGTTCATTCGAACCATAATCTGTTTTAAATAAATCTGCAACAGTTTCAGGAATTAATGTTCCTATAAGTTTTGCTTCTCAACGGTTCTTCTCGAGATCTTGAAGATAATTATGTGACTGAGCAGTTCATTATCATCGAAGAAAATAAACGTCAATGCTTTAAGCAAAGCACATGTTTTGGTGCACAAAAGAATTCCAGCAAACATTTTTGGAATTTACCTGTTTATATTTACTTCTTTTTAGACCCTAAGTAATTTCACGTGTCCAATCACATGCTTTTCAAATATACCGTTATCAACTTTGTCCCCTGTGCAGATAGCAGAAAACTGAAACCATGCAACCAGCAGGTGTTTCCCATTTTCCTAACAGTTCAAATAATTACACCTGACCAGCAGGTACTACTCAAGCTCGAAAGAGCATTACTTACCCTCACAACTAACAATAGGCCATAGTACACACAACTGATAAGAGAAACTTTTTTCTCTTATCAGTCTTTAAGAAATTAAGACAATTATTATTATCTTTAAAAAAAACGGATGCATAAAGAAAGGTTCACTCAGCGGTCAAAATGACCGTAATCAGTCTCTTTCTAGGTATAAACATTTATAGCGACGATAATAATAATCCTAAAGAAAAAAAGATACTGTTGTAGGATCCTAATAAATAGTTAGGAAAAGTCAATGAAGGAAAAAGGGTTTGAAAATTAAACGCAGAAAATATGAGCATTTGAAAATCGTTTGCGGTCCAAAATGACCGCATCCGTTTTTCTAGTGTTAACTAACATTCATTTTTACTTCAAACTTTCAATATCTTAACTCTGCAGCTTATCTGAACCATTTTTGCATTTGCAGGTATGCATCTGGGACTAACGGTTGTGAAAATAAATGCCTTGCACTGTACTACATATATTTTTACATCAACAAAAGTCACGTTAGTTACACTATTTATAACTCAAGAACGGCTGAACCGATTTGGCTGAACATTGGTGGGAAGGTAGCTTAGAACCAGGAGACGGACATAGGATGCTTATTATCCCGTTCGACCGCGATCCCGTACTATTTGTAACTGCAAATTAAATGTTTCAGGAACCGTATAGTTCTATGAATTCCTAAAGGATGGCTGCGTAAGTTTATTTTTATGAATGCGTAATAGATATCAGGGTAAGTTAACTCGGGAGGACGCTGGCTACAGCGTCGATAGCTACGATATCGTATGACTGCTGTGGCCAGCGAATGGATTTTTTAATGCGGTTTTTTTTCGATATTCAGGTACATAATTTGATTTTGTAGGATTTTTGTTTTGGGTTTTGTTTTTCTTATTTCTACAACGTATATTTTTGTTGAAGATAGTTACTTAGCTAAGTAAATAATTTCATTTGTCATATTATTCAATTGTGATTGTTCTTTATAACGTTTTTATTAGAGCATTGTTTATTTGGCGAAACACTTTTAATTCCAAAGAGACACTAATAGCTTTTTGAAAATGTGTGTACGCATTTTTTGAAGAAAAATGACCATTTAACATCAGAAAAGATGGAAGGATGGTGGATTATTTTTTTTCATTCAACGGACTTCCATTAAAGTCTTAGCAGCACGGGCACCGTCATGCGGGAACTTTCATTATATATATATATATATATATATATATATATATATATATATATATATATATATATATATATATATATATATATATATATATATATATATATATATATATATATATATATATATATATATATATATATATATATATATATGTGTGTGTGTGTGTGTGTGTAATATGAAAAATCCTTTGCTAGGCCTTTTCCATATTAAGTTCTGTTCACTTATATGTCAGCGCGTATGAGTCACTGGCATTATTTATTACACACTTAAATGCTTCTCACACCATATATGGCTTTGTTCTAGGCTCAGATGAGATTCCCCTTAAAGTACCTACCAGACACTTTTTTCCCCTCCAGACTTAAGCCAGCCTCTGTCTGCGGTGCAAAGCCCAATAATGTTTCGTTATTGCAATTTGCTCCTCCTATACAGATCACGTGAGATCACATGATTAAGGGATAATTATCTGTAATCTTTTAATGATATTCCCTATATAAAAATCGTGGCACAACTAAACAAGTTGGTTAGTTAAGAGAAGTTCCTGCTGTTATATTCCATGTAAAAATAAAGATGTGATTTGTGAATGTAGCTTTGTCTTCTTCCTACGTGGTGGATTATCACGGCACAACACTGCAACTTGCGAAAACCCAAGATTCGTAATAAGAACCGAGCGGCGGTTCTTACATATATATATATATATATATATATATATATATATATATATATATATATATGTACAACGCCTTACACAATCCAATGTTTCATAAAAATATATCTTTACTCTCCCACTGTAAAGAGTTTTATTTACTTCTAGACTTTAAGAATGGTGCCCTTATTTGCATTTAAAACAGCTTGCGTGATCTCAACGTTTTAAATGAGGCAATATATATAAAAATGAAAACATTCTGAATCTACTCGTATTTGACGGCTACAATCTTTCAAAATGTTTTCAACCACTTCGCAAATGCCCAGAGAATTATCGCCGATGAAAAACATCAGAAACTTTGTGTCAAGTCTCAACACAAAACTTTTCTTTAATAGTGAATTGCTAAATATGGGTTCAATTATGATTAGTACTCCTAGTTTTAGCAAACACCATTAAATTGCATGGATTTTTGAAAACAAGTGTGCTAATTATGTTGCGTTCTCGAACTTTTAAAGCTAATATCTCGCGTGCCTGACATTTCCATACTCTCATAAATATTTCTTCCCATGTTCGGAAAACGAAATCCGAAACGGCTGACAAGGGATTGCACTTAAGACTAATTGCATTCGAGGAGAACTAAGCCTAAAACTGCATTGTGTGGTCTGAACAAGGTACTTTATTTGTTAAAAAAAAAAGTGCATTTTTCCATGTAAGCGAATGTTGAGAGTACGCTATCGTTAAATTATGCATGCGTTAAGAATGAGTTTGCACATAGATTATTGCTTAGAAGCACAACCAAGTGTCACAGATTCTTTGCTACCAGCAATGATTTATTTAGTACCGTTGTATTTATGTTTTCGAAGTATTTCAGTTAGTTTCAAATTGCGTTACTATGCAAAAACACATGTTACATGTATTTATTTTCTGAGATTTAAGTTCTGTAGCTAAAAACTAGTGTAGTTCGTCAGAGCTTACGGTGCATTTTATTAATGAAGTAAAATGTAAATTGCTCTATTACTACATTTAAGAATAGCTAGGCCTAAACCTTTATTGTGTGGTCTGAACTAAGTACTTAATTCGAAGAATTTAAAAAAAAGTATATTTGTTTTCTGAAAATTAAGTTCCGTGGTTTAAGACTAGTGTAATGAATAAGAGCTAACGATATTTTTGAAATAAAATAAACATAAATTTATCGAAAAGTCGGTACATTTGAGACGAGCCAAACGTAAACATGCATTGTGTCTTGCAGTTCTCTTAAATGCTATTTGCTAATTTTTGGCGCCGTAACATATAACGTCTTAAACATATACGCTTTTTTTTCCGAAAATTCGTATTCACTTTTATAAACCATCTAATGTACTGCACTAATCTCTTAAAAATGCAAAGAAAAATTTTTTTCTCCGTATTTTTCTAGTTAGTTTTTATTCTTGAAAGAACAATTTCTACAGAAGCTTCCTCAACAAATACCCTAAAAAATATTTCTTGCTTTACTTTCTCCGCTCATTCTTCAGCCAATCATCTGCATTATGTGCTACACTTGTCTTAAATACTTTTCTAAATTTTCATACCGTATAGCTTCTAATACGTAAACCTTTTTTTTTTTTTTTTTTGAAAATTGCGTACATACCTTTACAAATCATCTAATATACTACACTGATCCCCTAAAAATGCAATGAAATTTTTTTATATGAATTTTTCTAGTTAGTTTTTTATTCCTTCAAGAGTAATTTCTACAGAAGCTTCCTCAACAAATACCCTAAAAAATTTATTTCTTGCTTTACGCTCATCACTCCTTCTTCAACCAATCCGACACGCACCTTCCACATTGCGGCCTTCACTTAATTAACAAAAGCTTTTTTTCCTTCGTCTTTTCCTTTTTGTATCAGTTCAAGCAAAGGGGATATTTAATTGGATGTTCAGAAGGGTGAGAAGAGCAGAGAGAAGCAGACTTAATGAGGAAGAGCTCCTAGATAAAAGAAGAAGAAAAGAAATGCTTTTCTTTACCTACAAATCAAACGAGAGAATTTCCTCCCAAATGAGGAATCAGAACAGAATCATTAAGCGATATCTTTCTCACAGTTCAAGAAACTGATTATGGTTCCTGGAGTCATTGCTCTTGCCTTTATTGAACTTGATCAACAAAATATCTCAAAGCTGTGTTTAGCATAATTTTTGTATAGTAATTTAGGAGCATGAAACGTTTTAAAATGAAGAAGTATTTCTTCGTATTAGTTTTTATTTATTTTTTTATTATTTATTTATTTATTTTAATGCAAGGTTAGCATAAAATAATGACTGAAATATAAAAACAATTTATAATTTCGAAACTAGTACGTCGTTACAAACTAACTTTTGCTTTTTCGTAGCAGAGGACACTAGGGGGGGGGGTTAAAGAAGAAATGTCACTTCACTTTCTAAAGTGAAGTGAAACGAGCTCATGTGTGCATCACATGACTTCCTTTTACTCCAATTTAATGTAATTTCCTCATGATTGACAATTTTAATGTGATTCAATTGTTTAGTCTCTAAATATCACCAACAGTGGCCAAATTAAAACCAAATTTAAATTTAAAAAAAATCGTCAAATTTGTCGCCAAGTTGGTGACAACACTTGGCGGCCAAAACACTGGCGATCTATCGCCAAGCGTCCGTCAAATTATAACACCACTTGAGTTTACATCGAAATTAACAATAATTTCCCCCCAAAAGACCCCCTTATAGGAACATCCGAATTCAAACAAAAGGGAATTTAACGTTACGCCTGTACAAGGTACCTATCTCCTGAAAGATCTGCATGAAGTGTTTCGTGAGAAAGTATTTTTGTCTCCAACAGATATACAAAGCGATTTCGGTATAGAAGAGAAGCGAAACTTAAATAAAAAGATTCTTTAATCGTATTAAATCTTAGGTGCGGATCGCTGCACCTTCCAGGCAACAAATATGCAGTACACAATCCAGTAGCGTAACAATGGGGTCTAGTGCCCCTGGCGAACTAAAGAAATCGCGCCCTCCCCCCCAGGGTCGCCCACATGGGAAGTCACCGGACGTCATTGTAACCACCATTTTTTTTTTTTTTTTTTTTTTTTTTTTTTTTTTGAACACTTTGATTTATTGATTTGACAAATAGGAGGAAGCATTGTAATTTTTTTTTCTTTTTTAGAATTATTTTCAATGATTCCCAATGTTCCGTCTCAGTAGATGTTATGTATGATTATATACAAATACTGCTTTAGCTCTTTTTCTTGCAAGTATTTTTTTCTTTTTTAAGTCTTTAGCATTTTTCAAATTCTATGAACAAAAAAAAAAAAAACTCTTTTTTTTTGATCAGCCGAAATGCCGCCCCACTGGCTGCTGCGCCCCTGGCGAGAGCCACTCCTGCCAACCCCCATAGTTACGCTACTGACAGAATCTCCATATTCCATAATGTCAGTACAGTCCATATAGTCTTTAGCGACCTCTTTTGGGCACAATCAACAACTATTTTTTTATGTACTGCATTTTTTTACGGAATTAGAAAGGAAAAAAAAAACCCTTACTACTCGTTTAACCTATATGCCCTCATTTCCAGGTTATTAATCACACATGCACACATAGGTATGTATTTATGTATGCAGGTATGTTTATATGTTAGTTTTTTTTTTATTAATTTTTATTTTGTACAGTGATTTTTAAGTTAAAATTCAACTACAAACTAAAATTTGTTATAACAGAAGCTAAAACGTTAATTTCGATTCCTAAAGATCCACATGGAGTGTTTTATGAGGTTTAACATTTTTGTCTCTAACTGTGATACCAAGAGATTTCGGCACAGAAGAGAAGTGAAACTTAAACGAAAAAGATTCTTCAATCGTATTAAATCGCAACTTGCAAGTTCAAATCGCAGCACCTCCCAGGTAGAATATAGCACGCAATCTCCACATTCCTTCCATCCCTTAATCATGAAGCAGTTTCCTCTTACTGCTAAATTGAATCTTCCAGGGGCGAAGTTTAATTGGGTGTTCGGGGTGCGCGTAGTGGTAGAAGAAATTCTAACTTAATGAGTAAAAGCTCCAAGCCAAACGCGAGGGAAAGTGCTGTTTCTCCTTAATTACAAATCAAGTAATTGAGTTTGCTCCTAATTGAAAAATCAGAGAAAAATCATTACGATATATTTTTGCATTTTTCTTACTTATTCACCTCCAAGGGCCAGCATTTAATTCCCCTGCTTTCTCACTTAATGCCTCTTGGATATGTGTTGGCATACACTTAAGTGTTTTGCTTCTCAAAAAAAAGCGTTATTTGATATGCCATGTATATGTTTATTTAATATGCATAGTTTGTTTTTTATAAGCAAAAAGAAAGTAAAACAACGTAATTAATAAAAAAGCTTAATGCCCTTTACTTTTGAAAGTTAACACTTCTCCGAAGTCATTTCCAAACTTTTTACACAGTCAAACATCTTCATCAAAATAATAGTGTTATAAACTGAAAAGTATCATTTCCTTTTTGCAAAAAGTCCCGGATAATTAAAAACGAAATTTTAGTGATAGTATAAAAATACTGTTTTTTTCTTTTTAGTTTAGTAACTTAGACCCAATTTCATTAGGATAATGCACTTAATTTTACTATCATTTGTGCAAAACGTTTTGCTTAAGTGTTCGTTAAAATTTTTTAAATTCAAAACTGGAACATATCATCACCTCATACAAAGGGAAAGACATTTTATCCCATGCATAAGAGTAAGATAAACTTGTGTTGCTTTATAGCGGGTAAGTATTAAAAGCTCAAAACTTATAAATCAGTTTAGAAAGAAATAAGATAAGTCATTCAAAGTATTTTAAAATACCCAAGGTGAACAGTTTGTATGCGCAAAGCACCTAAAAACAAATTAAGCAGAAAAGCGTAATTATTGGCTCTTGTAACACGTATACTGAAACAAATGAGGCGGTGAGAATCACAGTCAAAAGTTTTGGACTCCTGAAAATTCCGATTTAAAAATGAATTTAAAGTTAGTTCAGGTTCTAGCTAGACTTTCAATGAAATTCTTTTTTTGAAATTAGGATGTGTAGCAACACCCACCAGAGCTACTAATATCATCTCTTCTCCCAAGACAAAGGATAGCTTCACCCACTAGTATGTGTACTGGTTACCTCCAAATTTTTAATTCTGGCACTTACATCCCTTTACTTCTCACTGTTTCATATGTCCTTAATGCTCTTGCCTTTTTGATGTATTCTAGCTCAGTTTACGGTACTCTAAAGACTTTTGGAAGAAAGTAGCAAATTTCTAGGCATCGTCTTATGTTATGCAGAAAAAGAATGTAAAATGATCTCATAATAAAACTGAGCACGCACTAATATCTAAAAAAAAAATATTATTTTTTAGTTCGTGGAAAAAAATAGCATTAGCCAACAAACATAAACAAATGTATGGAATACATAAAAAAAACGGTGAAAGAGAACAGACAACAATGCGACCTCCAAGACACATCAGTGTTTAAAATGTTGCAAAAACAAATATTAGTTTAACTAAACATAACACCTAAACATTATACCTGCTGATTAATTCGGGATATTAAAATAAATTCAAATTAAAACCAATAGTTTCTAATGTGGAGAAAAAAAAAATGACAAAACTTATGTTTTCTTCATTTATATTTTTCTTTCAATCTCTTTACCAGTCTACTTGCAGAAGTAACAACGAAGTGCGTAATTGTGGGCACAGTTTTAACCCTAGTTTATTTATTGGGATTTCTGGTTTTCTAGTAAATCTCTAAATCTATGCTTAACGACTCTCTCTGAAGTGTTGGAGTTCGATCGATTACAATTCATCCATCCTAATATTTTTCCTTTGATTCTCTCCAGGTGAAAATTGATGAATGAATTCGTTTTTATTTCATTTATTTACATTTTTTTTTATTTCTGTTAACATTTTCAGTTAAGATTTTAGTTGTTTAATCGAAGTCATATATATATATATATATATATATATATATATATATATATATATGTGTGTGTGTGTGTGTGTGTGTATTTATATCTTTGTTCGCTAATTATATGTTAATATATGAGCATATATGTGCATGCATGCATGCATGTCTATGAGAGTGTTTTGTGTATTTTTTTATTCAAATTACAAAATGATTTTTGATTGCACACAGCCAATTTTTCTCACAGTTGAAAATACGAACAAAACTGTTCTTTTAGAATGAAAACATAATTGTTCTGATTACTTCCTACTCTTCTGTTTCACATATTTAATCTCTTAATGCAAGAAGAGAAAAAAAAATAGTATAATTTTTTTTTTCGCTTTTGCTTCAGCAGTTGCGAGTGTGTCCTTAAAAGTTTAGGAGCGGTAATTACATTTCGTTAATAACATAAGCCAATAACAATTGTTCTAATGAGCGCAAGTTATCATTAAAGTTTCGCTTTTGTTATTCATTACCGTAAGCTTGGCAATTAACTGCGCCATTATTATTGCTCATCACGATTCACAAGAACGCGCGAAAGTAGAATTATAGCTTGTAAGATAAAACTGGATCAAAATTGATGGTATGGGGGAAAAAAAGAATCCTTCTCCCAAAGTGCAACATAATTAAATAGAATTAACTTTCGTGTGATGGGTTTCCAAAAAGCGAATCATTGTGAAATGTCTTTCTTTAAATATACCTGTGAAATACATAAGTATGATAATTAAATTCAATTTTGACTGTGCAACCTTTGATTTGATAGCAAAAGAAACGTATGGGGGATTCGTAACGGGTGGGTTTTTAGCAACGCAGTTAGTTGTTTGGTTTTTAATAACAACATTTACTTTAAAAGTTTCATGATTTAGCTTAAAATCAATTTTGGTTTCATCACAGAACAGGGATGTCGACACACACATACACACTAAATGCTATTTTTTGAGTCAAAACAAAGCGTATTTTATAATATTCAACGTGTAACATACATTGTAGAAACAATCTTTTCCCGTGGAATATTGGATTTTTAGGCTGAGCTCAGTGGTATATTTAGATTCTAAAAATAAGTTTTGGATGGTTGTCTAAAAAAATATTAAAACCGTGGTAAACAGCCTGACATACTTCTTATTAAAATCTCAGTGAGTGACCATGTTTGTAATAAACTTTTAAAAATCATCCAAAATCTGTTTCGGAAATTCAATTGTACCATTGAGGTCAGCTTAAAAAATACAATATTCCAGGGCAAAAGATCGTTTGCACAACATATATATATATATATATATATATATATATATATATATATATATATATATATATATATATATATATATATATATATATATATATATATATATATATATATATATATATACATGTGTGTGTGTGTGTGTTGATAGACAGTTGGATAGATACCCATATTTATTACCAAGAGAAATGTCTCAACGTTTCTAGCGAAATTTGAAATTTATGCTAGCTAAATCCGTAAGTAAGGCTAGTTTTCTTTTTTGCGATTGCACAAAAAGTCCAAAATACACGTTGAAGAAAATGAGTAATGTTTTGCTATTTTATGAAATCTATTTATAATGCATTCTACGAAACGTTTTTGATTATTTCAGGACATTAATTCTGGATTTTTCTGATTTCCACCAGTTTCATGTGCAAAACAAGTATATAAGCGAAATGTTTTGAGAAATCATTGTATGTTGCATCCATGTTACTCAAATTTGTAAAAAACACTTTTCGCTATTATGATAAAGAAATTCTGCATTCAGCGCAATTGCAGTCTTTCGAGTTTGCCCCCCCCCCTTCTCCAAGCAGCTTCAAAATGATGTTACTTAGTACATTTGCAAAAATCGCAGGCTAGTAGTTTGTATGGTATAATTGCAATTCTTTCTCAGCTTCAGCCACATTTGCATTATAAGGTTTTTTTTTTTTTTTTTAATCAGGTAGGTGGGAAGCGCACTATTAAACATGTCTATTAACACTATTCAACATTCGCATTCAAAATTCCTAGTTCATTCCAGAAACGTGACTGACTTTTATTGGTAAGGTTCCTGTATTCTTGACAAATATTCCATGTTAATTTCAGAAATGATACTGAGTTTAAGCGGAACATTTTTGCCAGATATTTTACCGGAAGAGATTATGCGTACCAGCTGCTAATTATTTTTCAGGCTCATTCCTAATTTTTTTTTACAGTGTGTATACTGAAACAAAAAAATATTTAAATTAATGTTTTGATCGTTTTTTAATGAATGAGACTCGAAAAAAAATTGAGTCTCTCGTAGAATACTGCATTTAAATAAATATCAGTACATTTCAATCTCTAATCATGAAACCACAATTTCAACAAGGACTTCCCAATGAACGGTCATGCTATATCATTTTGACTGTCCAAAACTGCTCAAATCTACAAATTATGTTTGAAGGTTCAGTAAATTTGGAAACAGTTTTTTATATGTCCAGTGCGCATCTGAGTAGATACAGGCATATGTATATTATGATCATTCCATAAAATCTAGAGTTTCATTTGGTAAAATCGCATTGCATCCCTCTTTCAAAATTTTAAGTTTGGATTGCCTTTTCAGAACAAAGTAATATTGTTTATAAAAAGGAAATTGTTAGAAAAACAAACTCATTTAGTTTTAAACATTAATACTTGATGCTCCACATTAAAGGTAACTTATTAAATTTGTTAAAATTTATTAAAAAATGATTGCGTCTTGCTAATAGTGTTGCTGTGGTGGTAGTAAAGAATTGAATTAACTATTATTTGAAAACAAAAACAATATTTCTGGATTTGGTTTCGTTTTTATGAGAAGTAGAAGTCAAACGTTATTCATTAAATATTGGCTTCGATTGCAAAATAAAACTTCCTGAAGATTACGTCAAGTATTCTCGATTTAACTTTTTAAAAACATATTTTTTTATAGTTTTGGAACTTTATAGGATGCTGCTATTTCATTGGCTCCTTGAAATACTTTATTTCGATTTCACCGTTTCCTTTTTAAGCATTGAAAATAATAATTAATAATATTTTCTTGAACTAAAATCTAATAAATTTTAGTTGATCCGTTATTTATGTAGATACATTTTTGTGGTTTGCACAGAAAAGTAAATGCAAATAGTTCCTAGTTTTTTAATTACGAACATCATGCACTTTTAGTACTTAAGTACTAAGTACTTAAGTACTACACTACTTAAAGTACTTAATCGTTTAAATATTTGAAAATATGCATTGCTACATATTGATGTAACATCTGTCTAGAGCGAAATTTAACTAAAACATTTATGTTTAAACTTTGTGATTTCATATCAACACAAACTAAGAAAAAACATTTTAGTACTAAAGTAACTTTTTTGGGCATTTTCTCTGTCTTTGAAATTTCTTAAAATGCTGTAACTCAATAAAACACTCCCACTTCTTTTTCTTCTCCCCCACTCGCACTCTCTGTCTATCTCTCTCACTTTTTTTTTTTTTTTTTTTTACAATTTGCAACATTTAATCGAATAAACTGCCTTGAAAAAGCTCGCAAGAAAAATAACAAATGTTTCTTTAAAAGTATTTTTCGTGAGTTTTTCCCAAGATGTATGTTTTTCTTTTCTCTTTCATTTTATTGAACAGAATGTTCCGGATAAAACAAAGATTTTGTGACCAATTTGAGCAGAAAATAAAAGACAAAAAAAAAGTGCATGATCTCCGCGATGGATTTTCTACCAACTTTCTTCGGAGACAAAGTTAAGGAAAAAAAAGATAACACTTTACTCTCCTTAATGGCGCTTTCAACTACTCGAAGTGTCTGCACTTAGAGCAGGCTGAAGGTAGAACGCGATAACTTTTTTCCTCTCTCATATTTGTGTCATCTAAAGTAATAACAAATCCGCTGAAACAATAATGAAATTAGGCTCCATCGTAAAAACTCGAAGCTCATTAAAGGAGATAGCGCCTACATTAATTGGCAATTAATACCATGCGTTTTTAGGCGTAATTAAATATCTTGCACTAATGGCGCGTTTTGATGAGCCGTGCGTGCCAAGAGAATTTCGGAGGGGGGCTGTCGAGATTCAGATGCGTTCTTAATTATCGGGAACGAGTTAGTACTAGAATAATTGTCAGAGAATATTGGATGGCATAATTTATAGCATAAACTTCACATTTGAGGTGTGAAGAAAAGTGAAGATTAATTTGCTGATTGCAGGGTTTTTTTAAACCCAGAACTAGGCCATTTTTTTCTTCTCACAACAGAAGTTGAGTACATTGTAAGCATCTTCTATTTAATCATAATTTATTGCTTTGCCTTCGGTTAAAATATTCAGGGTCTCTAATGAAAACTAATATTTTTATAAGAACAAGTTTTTCTTTACCACTAAGTTGTTTACTTTTTGTAGTCGTCAGGGGAAAGCGGTAATTAATGGTCCAAAAAGACAAAATAAATGAAGGATTTCAGAAGTGTAAACCATAATTGTTGTGGTATTTTTTAACACTTTTTTGGAATAAATATTAGCGTATTTTATTCACTGAAGGTAGGCGTATGTAATTTTGGCTTTTTGATAGTTGAATTAAGAATTGAGATGTACGTTTTTCTTTTTCGTGTTTTTTTTTTTTTTTTTTTTGTGAAACTTTTTTTACATTTCTATCGCAGGGAAATAACCATCAGAGGAAAGAATGAAAGACATTAAGTACAAAATGAATGAAAACTAGTATTTTAAAGACTGTATTTTTTTACCACAGAATTGTTTACTTTTTGTTATCATCAGGCAAAAGTTAACCCATTTGACCCGTGTCAAACCTCCCTTAATAATCATTTTAGCAAAAAATTAAAAAAAAAAAAACATATGAATATTAAAAGTTGGAGTTAAAAATAAAAATGCATTTTTTTAGTATATTAATTTGAGCAAACAAAAAGCTTAACTTACTTTTGTGGACATTCTTGAGGAACGGTACAAGAGAGATAACCTAGAAAAAAAAATAAATAAATAAAAAAATAATGAAAACGTTTTTTTTTCCTGAAAAACACTTTACATATGACTACTTCTTTATTGTACTAAAAAATAAAAAACTTTTGATTATACTTGGTACCATGCTGTCACACCATTCTTGATACCATGATACTATTGATACCATGCTTGATACAATGCTGATAGTTATTAGTTAAACAAATGTCTAAATACGAAAAAAAAGGAGAGCAGGTCACACCTCCCCTATGATCAAAACTTCTTTGTTTTACAGATTTTTAGACTTATCAGCAACTCAATTTGACAAAAGCGGCAGATTTAAATTTTATGTTCCATTGCGATATCATATTAATGTATGCGTCATAATATTAAAGCTCTAAAAATGTACAAATGGAAGAGAGGGGAAGATCAGTTCCATTTTTCTTCGGAAAGCATTGGCGAGCGTAGGTGCTTAAAAATTATTGTAAAACTGGGTGCCTAAATTAAAATTTAACAGAATGTCACCTTTTGTAAAATATAGAAAGAAAGTGTGTGGGTACGCAGTGATTAACTTGACTCAAACACTCAACTTCTTTACTAATAATAAAGCTGAATGTCTCTCTGTCCGGAGGATGTCTGGATGTCTGGATGTCTGTAGGATATCTGTAGGATGTCTGTAGGATGTCTGTGACGCGCATAGCGCCTAAACCGTTCGGCCGATTTTCATGAAATTTGGCACGAAGTTAGTATGTAGCATGGGGGTGTGCACCTCGAAGCGATTTTTCGAAAATTCGATGTGGTTCTTTTTTTATTCCAATTAAAAAAAAACTATCATAAATTACGAAATTATCATAACGTGTAACCGTAACATGGGCACAAGCCAATTGGCGAGATACGAAATTATCATAACGTGTAACCGTAACATGAGTACAAGCCAATTGACGAGAAAATTCACAATACATTATTTGTAAATACAGGCGAACCAAAACATCTTTTAATTTTTCTATTACGGGCGAAGCCGTGCGGGTACCACTAGTTTATAATATTTGAATCAGATTTGACCCATGCTCTGTATCTTTGACAAAATAATTAAGGGTTGTATTATTTGGTTTGATTAGTATTTTTCACGGTACATCGAGCGTTAATGGCTGCAAAGGCTTCACGTTCAACCTAAAAACAGATAATATCAATTACGTTTAATTTTAAAAAAAAACAATACTTTTTTATGTTAATTTCAGATATTCAAGTCATATTTTATTTCAGTAATTTTCGAACTTTAAATTTCTATTACGAAACCCATTCGATTTGCTACGTTACGCAACGTAGCAGTATTACGTAGAGAAACTTAATTTACAATTAAAATATGTTTACAAATTCAAATAATATTAAAAAAAAACCTTTTCAATCTAATTTGTTGGCATTTTTCTTATTACTTCGTATGCGTATTAAATACCTTTACACGCTCAAAAACTGGTAATGAGTATTACTAAATGTAATAATGAATAATTTAGATAGAGTCTTTAGTTAATTAAACCTAACTTGTTAGTATTGTCAAGGCTAAGCAGATCCAAATCACTGCATAATGATTCAGCCAGGTTAGGATTAATCAAACTATATTCATTAAAATTCCAATAGGACGTATGCGAGATTTATGTTTCAGAGAATACTTGCATTTTTCGCACATAGATAACATGATTTTTAGGTTGCTTTTACGTACTACATAACAAACCGTAGTAGAAATACATTTTATTTCCTTTCACTTATGCCCCTTTTCACTGAAGATAAAATATGTATTGTTAAAAATAATGTTACTCTACAAAGATACTTCCTAAAAAAAACTAATTTTAAAACCTTAACTATGGCTATCAGGGCTCTAACACAATATCTTATCTAAGTTTTAAAGAGCGAGGTGAAAAAGGTTTTAAACTCCTGTTTGATGACATTAAATAAAAGTGATAAGAGTTTCAACAGTGATAATATAAAAAGTTTAATAATCTATGAGTAGAGAAATATATCTGAAGTTTCCTCCTAAACTTAGTTTTTATATTTTACTTTTCTTCCATAACTTTTTGATGATGAATCAGATACGACGTCCCTAAAGGGAACAAAGCAATATGTACTTATTCGCTGTAAAAGAAACCTAAGTTAAGCGTTCGCTGGGAGCATGTTTAGTCATTAAAAAGCCCCGAGCTCTGCAGTTACACTTTTATTGCTTTCCCCTATTGTTTCGCACTTTTAAAAGATAAGATGTTTCCATAGATTTTTTTCTCTCCCCTGATGGTAACAAAAAAAGGTGATTTTTTTTTTTTTCACCACACCGCTTGGCACTTTTTCAATTTTCCCCTATGGGTATTTTTACCGAACATCTTCAATGTGGTCTGGAAATACCATTTTTATGAACTTTTGAAGGAAACATAGTTTTCATTTCTATCATGCAAGCATTATAATGTGCTCATATGCTGAAGGATATTCTACTATGCATATTTAAGTAGTACTATGTTTATATTTTTAAAATATGAAGATATGTAACTACTATCAAAAGATTTACGGACTACTATCAAAAGATTACCCCGAATACATATTGAGTTTTTTTTTTTCGATCCGACCACACGTGGATAAGTGCCTAAGAACGACACGTTTATTGCTTCGTATCGAACGTATGGACAAGCGAAATATCCATAATGATAATTCCCGTGTTAATTACAACGAATTTTCTCGTGACGTCTGTATGTACGTATGCATGTATATGTGTATGTGCGAATGTTGTTACGTGCGGATGTGCGGATGTTCGTATGTGCGTATGTATGTCGCATAACTTAAGAACGGTAAGTCCTAGAAAGTTAAAATTTGGTACATAGACTCCTAGTGGGGTCTAGATGTGCATCTTCCCTTTTGGTTGCAATAAAATTATCACTTTCTACTGAAAGATATGAACCGTCACTGGCGGGAGAAAGGGTTGACTTCTTCATAGAACAGATTAGTTTTTCTCTTCTTTCCCACCTACTCTATCCTTTCTTTTTTTCCTGAAAAACTTAAAAGTAATAAGAATGAATGCATTTTTTTTCTTTTGAACCGTATATTTTAAATGCTACAAATTTAACGTGACATCTCACGTTTTAAGTAATGTTTCTCCGATACTAAAAAATTTTTGCGAACACATGGTCAAAACAAAAAATTAAGTTACGCTTTTCGTATTATAAGTTATTTCAAGTTTTGAAGATAAATATTTTATGTATAATTATGTCAGAAAACCTTACTGGTATTTTTCTCTCAACTAAGATCAGCTTACATTATCTAATGGGACTGACTCATTCAAAGTTGTAGGTGACACGGAACCATGAACACAACACATTTTAGGATTTCGGAAGCATGGTTGACATAGCATTATTTTCATATTTGCATGTGTTTACTATTAGTTTTATTTTCTAGGATTGTTGGAGATGTGGAAATTATTTTAACGAAAACATACAATTATATAACGGCAGACCAAAAAAATTTGGTTGTTTACATGTACAATAATTATGCTATGGGAAATGACTAACGATTCAAACCTATACAAATTCAAAATTATCAACTTTTAGGTATAGACTTTAAAAACATTATGTACGAATGGTACATATATTAGTTAATGTTATATTACTGCTAGTTTTGGGCGTAAATGTGCTAAAGATACAAGTGTAACTTTCTTAAAGCAATTACGTTTAAAGAATCATATATCATTTTAAACATTTTTCATTTGTGGCATTATGATTCCATACCAATATTCTAAAATTATTTTTTAGGCGTTAAACTTTACTATTTTTAAGAGATGTATGTGAGGCAAAGTGAAATAGTTAAGATGACTGAGCTTCTTCAAAATAAACAAACTGGAAATTTGTTTTGAAAATGACAGTACAAAAAAAGAACATTTTATTTGTGATGAAACTTGTATGGAAACAATATTTTTCCTTTAATTTTTTCCATTAAGTTTGCGGTTTAAAAAATGGAAAATGTTCACTATTTTTGAAAAAAAAAGCGAAGTGAAAAATTTCTCAAATGAAATAGTTTTTGCTTCATTATAAAAATGTTGTTGATCAAATGACTCATTAAATAAATTGTTGAATAATATATTAAAATATATATAGAACAAAAAATAAATAATTTAAGAATTTAATTAATATAGGAAGAAAAATAAATACGATTGAATGAATAAGAAAAAAGGAGAATTAATGAATAATTACGTGGATAACTAAATGAACGGCTCTTAATAAATTAAATAATAAATGAATATGTAAGTGAATTAGTAAATGATTGAGTGAGTACACGAAATTAACAAATTTTACTTTGCCCCATCCTCTTCCCCCGCATGTAGAAAATATTTGAAACACGAATAACTTTAATATTAACTAAACCAATGGTTCATCGACTATTAGAAGGTCTTAATTAATATTTAAAATGTTAATAACAAGAACTTCACCACTTTTTTATACCAAAAAATGCTTTTAAATATATTATACTATACTTATTGACTATATTATAACAAATATTGCAAGAAAGGTATCAATTTTTGAAAATTACCTATATTATCATATGCTTTAGTCATCGGTGGTTTTAGTTCCTGACAAAAATGAACTACATCTGCCAATACATAGTTATAATATTACAAGATAGATGGCGCTAAAATTCAAATACATATTTCACCATTTCACTTTGACCCGCTATTTCCCTTCGCTCTACATACATAATAAATTTGAAATTTTGATGAGAATCATCATCATCGTTATAAAATCATTGTAAGATTTTTTAAAACATTCTTCTCGAATGTGAATTTTCTTTAAAATTTATATTTGACCATACTTTACAGCTTTAAGACATTATGACTTTTACAAATAAGGACTTTGAAAAGAAAAATGACAAAATTTCTAGAAATTATCCAAATTTTAACACCATAATTTTCCCAAAATTTTATTTTAAAACTGCATTTTATGGTGTATTTTAGAATCTTCATTACCAAAAATATCTCACTCCTCTTAACTTTCTCCCCTCCTAATTCAAAAAATCAAAGAAGAAAAAATTCAATTTGTTTGTATCGAAAATGTTAAAGTTCTCAATTACTGATTAAAAAGAAAAACCAACGTAAATAAAGCACACATTTTGAAGAAAATACAGGATATAGTTATTTCAAGGCAACAATGGAGCCTACTCATCAGTGCAAAAGCTCACCAACGCAGCCAAAAGTCGCGAGAGAACTCGCGAGCTCTCAATTAATGGCTGTTGCTATGTTCTTTAGCTGGTGAAAATGTATCGTGTTTTTATTCATGGGCGAGATATGAAGTTACCAACTATCAAACCACATTGGGCCAGTTTGAAAGTACGCATCGTTTGCATCCTTAATTCAGATTACATGTAGATATTAAAATTGGACATTGTATATGAGTAAATGATGGAAACATCGTTTTTTATTCTTCTTTTTCAAAAACTTTGTTTTATAGCCCTTTTTCATTTTCGCTGTAAAAAAAAAACAACTTTAAGTGCAAAATTACAGCGTTGAAACGATCATAATCACACATAGGAAAAGGTTAAACTTGGAGTGTTGGTTATTTCTCCTAAGAATCAGTAGTTCTAGCCAAGTGTCAGTCCTAGTATGGTATAGTCGGTATATTTACGTTGCTTTATCATTTCATTTTGCTCCATTATTAGTTTCTGAAACAAAACTAACTGTTGATCCCCACAGAAACTATTTTGAATCGTATTCCAATGTTTAACACTTTACAAGCTCATTATATCCCTTAACACCGCATATAGTAGGTTTTTTTAAAAAAATGTCATGATTTTTGATATATATATATACTTATAAAAATGGTTTTTCGGTACGGGAAACATGATTCGAAACACAATTTTTATTTGAGAAATATATCGGAGAAAAAAGTGTTTGCTGCTTGAAAAAAAAAACAAAACTTTTTCCAAAGAAAAAGCTTTCTTTTGAGAAAAGTACTCGTTTTGGTTTTACTAAATACAATTACGATTGCTTTAGGTTTTTTGCTCTAAAATATTTCAAAAAACATTCTTGTGTATTATTAAATTAAAATAAACTTCTTCTTTGTGGTTAACTTAACTTTTACTATCGAAAATAGTTCTATATTTTTACAGTAATCCTGTTAATAACAAAATATATGAACACATAAGGAATGAGCGCTACCATGAAAACCAGCTTCGTCTTCTTTTAAAGTACTTTATTTGGTATGCCGGAAATTATTTTCACACAATCTTTGACGATAAGACATCGTTGCTTAATAAGCACAGTAAACATAATGGTTATTGAAATTGATATGCAACAACGGAATGCTGTTAAAGTAGAACGGTTCAGCATAAATAAATACTATTCTACATATAAATATTACATGCAAATCTATTTATTTGATTTAGATTTATTTATTTATTTGACTACTATTAGATGTATCTTTCTCGCATATATTTGGAAGAAAGTTAACTATTTTTTATAAATCCAATCTTTGAAGAAAAACCAAAAATGGTCATTAACATATCAGTATTACTCCCTCGTAATTTGTTCTCCAAAGCAATTTTCGAGAGCATGGCAACCAAATCCACCAAGATGTTCTTCGTGCATAGTTAAATTAACATATAACAAGTTCCGTTCCGTTAATTTTATTCTCATTCTTCTATTTTCCTTTTTCAGATGGAATGTGAAAGTTCGTGATTCCAGTACAAGTCTTTGAAATCGATTTCTTCAACGTCCGGAGGAAAATCGCAGGAAGAGAACATAAAAAAGGAGGAAATAAAGCAAAAGAAAAACTCAGAAACAGCATATCAAACCGCGGCTTTACCTCCGGGAAGAAAAAGAAATTGCACGAGTCACGAGAAAATGTCTCGCTTGGATGCAAGAAGGTATAAAATGAACTCAGAAAAGTACTTCGTACGAGCCAATCAGAAATCAAAGTCTAAAAAAACTACTCGAAATGGCCCCCAGAAGCAGTGAAAGTCACTCATGTCCATTATTTTATGGGATATGCAGTTCTAAATCAATATGAGAAACGAGAGGCATGTGCAAGCACCAGTCGATAGCTTTTCAAATGGTTATTTCAAAAGTATATCGTGATATTGCACGTTTTTATTTTTACTGGTCTTCGCTGGAGTTCCTTATTTGATGAATATGAGTTTTATACATAAATAATGAGATTAGAGAGAGTTTCAATTTGAATATTTAACCTAATGCATCCATACAGAATTATTAATACTGTGCTGGCTGTCCCTTGGAAATAAAGTATGAAACACTTTGAGCACAACTGCAAACCGTTTTGTATACGTAATGGAAATAAGAAGTTTAAATTACTACATTTTGTTTTTTCTCATATCTATACAAGCTATTTGATGTGCCTTACGTGGATTGATGAATTTATAACAAGATATATTGTTCCTCTGGCGGTCAAGCTTAAAACAATTCAGTTCATATTTTGCTTGCTTTTTATTCTGTGCAAATTAACAAGTGCGCAGGTGTTCGCAAATGAATGTGATCTAGTGAGCGTAGATGATGTTACGGGAGTTGTTATGAGTTGCCGCGTGAGGACGCTGCAGCGCATATCTGATGCAGCACCAGTCGATTTCGATGTTTCAAGGATTTTGAGCATATTCTGTGACGATTTCAGCTACGAAAACATCATATCAAACGGCACTTTTAGCAAGTTCGGAAACGTTCAGTCCCTTCAAATTGAAAATTGCTACGTTCCGAATTTTCCCGAATCTTCGTTTTGGGGTTTATTGAATTTGGTTAATCTTTCAGTTCATTTAAATAAAACAAGCTCGAAAATACTCAAATTTAAAGAAGAAGCGTTCGCAAATTTGCCTAAGCTACAAAAGCTTGATTTAAGCTACAACAATCTCATCGTTCTACCTGCCAATTTGTTTTGCGGATTACAGAACTTGAAGGTTCTGAATCTGACAAATTGCGAGTTAGATGATGCTAGAAACATCGGTCTAGGATCTTCCGAGACCTTAAAATGTCTTCCCGAGCTAATGATATTAGACTTGTCTTACAATATTCTTAAAAGTATCCCAGATGGCATCTTTTCTTCTCTTGTATCCCTAAAGATACTATACTTAAACAATAATCAGCTGTCAGAGCTGTATCCGTATGCTTTTAGTGGCCTTAGTAGACTACAGAGTCTGGATTTGTCGAATAACAGAATAAGTCATTTGCCAGAACAAATATTCCAACAGTCATCGGATATTTTAGAGCTTTATCTGCAAAATAATTCTCTGAGTTCACTAACGCCGCGGGTGTTTGAAGGCTTAAGGCAGCTGGTAGGATTAAATCTAAGTTATAATTCCCTGGAAAATGTTGTTTCGTCTGAAACTTTGGCAGATTTAAGTCGTTTGTTTGTCCTGGATTTGAATCATAATCGCTTCCAAGTTGTCACCGTGACTAATTTCCATTTAATTAGAAGTCTGCAAATTTTATATCTAAGTTATAACAATATTGTGAACATCAGTGATAATTCGTTCTCTTCGCTGCGAAACCTGCATACTTTAACCTTGGCTGGTAATAGGATTCGGAACGTTGATGCAAACACATTTAGCGGCCTCGAGTCATTAAATTATTTGTCCTTGAGTAACAATGAAATCGAATTCATAAATCCGAATGCATTCGCTTCGTGCAAATCAATTCAAAACTTGAAACTTCGCTCGAACAAATTAACAGAATTTCCTAAAGCTTTAAATAGCCTCACTTTCTTGAAACATATCGATCTAACACACAATCAAGTTTACAACATTAGCAACAACACGTTCCAAGGGCTGAAGAATATTGTGAGTTTACACATATCTAAGAATCATGTAGGGAACATGACAAAAGGCTGTTTTCAGGACCTTACATCGTTAAAGACGTTAGATCTATCATACAACAAAATACAATCTTTGGGGCATAGTTTATTTGATGACGTACCAGAACTGCGCGTGGCAAAATTTAACGACAATCAGCTCACTGACATCAACGGGCTTTTCATGAACCTTCGATATCTGCACACGTTAAATGTCTCAAGAAACAAAATTACCTGGTTTGATTATGCACTCGTTCCAACAGAGCTTAAAATCCTTGATATTCATGATAATCAAATCGATAAAATAGGAAATTACTTCGAGCTAGAGCAGCTGATGAATTTGAGAAATGTTGACGCCTCGCGTAATTTGATCCGAGAACTGAATCCAGCATCGTTGCCAAACAGTATCGAAACTGTTTCATTCCGGTTTAACAGAATAACAGTTATAGGTCCTTTTACGTTCATGGCCAAAACAAATCTGACATTCGTTGATCTGAGGGGCAATGCTATTCGCCATCTCGACATTAACGCGTTTAGATTGAAAAGTATTGCTCCAAATCAACCATTGCCGGAATTCCTTCTTTCTAACAACACCCTTACATGTGACTGCAGCATGGAATGGCTACAAAGGATAAACAACTACGATGAGACTAGACAGTATCCTCTAATTAGTGACCTTGGTGATGTGCTCTGCCATGTGACTTTTCCTCGTAGAAACGCTGTAGTTCCAATGTCAGTTACTAAAGCATCAGACTTTTTGTGTCGATACCACAGCCATTGTTTCGCTTTGTGTCATTGTTGCGATTTCGATGCTTGCGATTGTGAAATGGTGTGCCCAGAAAACTGCACTTGCTATTCGGATCAGACGTGGAACACAAATATGGTTGACTGCAGCCTGAGAGGATATTCCAATGTCCCCCATCGCATACCCATGGATGTCACCGATTTGTACCTAGACGGAAATGATATGAGCCACGTTTCAAGCCACTCTCTCATTGGTCACAAAAACTTGCGCGTCTTGCATATGAATAACAGCAACATTCATATAATCCGAAACAGAACGTTCAACGGACTACAGAATTTATTTGTTCTACATTTGGAGAATAACCATATTACTGTGATAGAAGGGCACGAGTTTACAAATTTAACCAAATTGCAAGAGCTTTATCTTTCTCACAACCGATTAAAAACCATTAAAAATGAATCATTCAAGCACTTAAATTTTCTTCAAATTTTATATCTAGATCACAACCATATCATTCAATTTAATGTTTGGAATCTCAAATATAATCGTGCACTGATTAAAGTAAAAATTGGACACAATAGGTGGAATTGTGATTGCTCTTTTACAGAACCATTCCGATATTGGTTTACAAAATACAAACCAATTGTCGTTGATGGCGGCAGTGTGCGTTGTACTTACAATAATTTTACCACGATGCACATTATTGAATTTAGCAACTCCTCGTGTTCTAACTTCAGCGTTATACCCTTCACTTCAGCAGAATTTGTAGAAGAATACATGTCGGTGGTCATACTCGTTCCAATGATGCTATTAATGATGTTGTTAATTGCTTTCCTTGTGTGTAAGTACAGAAATAATATGAAAATGTGGATCTATAACAAGTATGGAGTAAAATTATTTGAGAAAAGTGAGTATCCTGAAGACAATGAAAAACTGTTTGATGCCTTTGTGTCGTACTGCAAAAAAGATGAAGCTTTCGTCACGCAGATGGTTTCCCCAGAGCTGGAGTGTGGATCCCCACCGCAAAGACTTTGTTTGCGGTACAGGGACTTACCAGTCTCGCGGTACATGGCAGAGACTATATCAGAAGCAGTAGAGTGTAGCTTTTGTAGCATTGCTGTGGTATCTGAACAGTACTTGAAGAGTGAGTGGTGTATTTTCGAACTAAAAGCTTCCCACCACGAAACTCAGTGCAACAAGCGTCACAAACTCATCATCATACTTTTGAACAAAGTCGAAATCAAAGAACTTGAACCTGACGTCAGAGCTTGTTTTAAGGCCGCCATTATAGTACATTGGGGTGATCGACGATTCTGGGAAAAGCTGAGGTACGCTTTGCCTGAAGGCAGGAACAATAGACATCACATGAACTGCAATGATACAAAACTTTCTACAACGCTACGGCGATCCTCGCTGTCAAATTCTATAAAACTTGTATAATTATATAAAATATAATATATATCTTTATTATCGTTCGCGTATGTACTAAAATTATACTGATATTAATTACCAGTTTGTTGTATCTGCATCAGTGGTGTACAGTTAAAGTATTTAAAGAAATGGACCCGCAAAAAACAAAGCTCTGTGAGAATTGTCAAAGTGCATTACCTACATAAATGAATGTTATATAAAGTTTCACTTAAAAATATCTTATAAATTTTGAAATGTGCTTCATACAGTTTTTGTTAATATTATGTGAACTCATATATTTTGTTGTCAAATTATTTTGTGTTAAATCATATACACCTTCAACATTACATAGTTTTGCTCCATCAAGCAAATATATCTTACATTGTATTTCAATTAATATGTTTAAATACATGCTACAGGAAGTTATATAATATATTAAATGTCAAAATTTATTCCTTAAGCTGACATTGAAAGAAAATAAAACTATCATTTACTTTATCACTGCACGACAAAAAAAAAATTTACTTCTTCCCGAAAATAGAGCTCTACACAATTAAAGTAGATTACATACAGAATAAGAGCTTTTTGTAACACAAAATAAATATTATGTCTATATTTGCAAGAAAAAATCCTTTAACGTTCTTAAATATTTAATTTGTTTTGAAGAGTACACATAATAACGAGAAAACAATTTTAAATGGAATTGAAAAGACCTTTTTAATATTCGTTTAATTTAAATCTTTATGATATTTAGTCGAAATGCCTCGATATTTTAAAATTTCCATTTATTTTCCTGTGTTAAGCTTTTCTGTTTTCGTTCAACATTAAATGAAAGCATTAAATATAAACATTAAATTCTGCAATCGGTTTAAATGGCATAAGCA